>NW_026940287.1:0-12150 GCF_032062105.1 Saccostrea cuccullata
TTTTTCCCCTTTTCCTGTGACAACCGGAAGTGACGGCGGACGATGTTAACCCAATTGGTTTTGCCTACTTATCAAACCTATTACTCATATAAGTTTGGTGTCTTCATCTCTTACCTTTTGTGAGATATGACTCGGACAAAACTTTTTCGAAAAAAGCGGAAATCGGACATATCTGACGACCGGAAGTGAATTTTAAAAAACTGAAATCTGCATTTGAAAGATATTTTCACTCTCTATCATCTCTGAAAATTTCATCTGAATCCGTCCAGTCATCTCTGAGAAATCGTCAAAACAAAAAGGGAAAAAAATAATAATAATAATAAAAAGAAAAAACAGTAGAATCACTATAAGGTCTTCCGTCTGAAACGGAAGACCTTAATAAGAAACAGAGTAAAAACAATATGTTCCCCAACTTCGTTTGGGGAACAAAATTTAAGGATCGGTCAGGTTGTAATAATCTTATCTTGTGTTCGGTGTATGTTTTTGCAATCGGTCCTAAGAAATATTAGGATTTTGGTTAAATATCAAGCTATTCTCTTTGAATTTAACTGAATTGTTCATGTATCAATCTTTACGTCTAAGATCTGAACGATTTACAAGTATTTACCACAAATAACAAATTCATTAAGAAAACAGTTGATTAAATATTTCGATTTTTCGTTTTATTGTATTTACTTCCAATCTGTCGTTTTTGCATGCTTTTAATTATTTGTTCGTTACTTTTTTTTAATGAACGTTACATTCTTATTACCGAAAATCAATTTTAGTAGTCCGTTTTTAAACATATGAATAATCTTTGCAATTGTATAAGATTTAATAGATTAATTTATTTTATTTTCCTTTGTATCAGTATTTTACGTCTTGCTTTCTCGTCATGACATAGTGTACGGTTACACATATAAAATACCTGATGGTTCTCGTACATATGTTAAATCCCTCTTGGTTCTCTTTTTGCTTGACTCTCAGAACTTTGCAATAATTCATGATCAAAAACCTGTGATCATGACACCGTTTCAAAATAAGTATCGATTTTCCGAACATTTTATAGTACATACAAAGGTCACTGGAAGGTCATATATGTGTTCCATTTCCAATTTTCCTCCATTTTATTTAATTTTCATCATGCTAAAGTTTGAAAATACCGTGTTGACTTGTCTATCTGCAAATTTACATTTTTAATGGATTGTAATATGAGATACATTTTTCACTGCATGAAACCTAACAAAGGAAACTTGCGTCATATATTTGCTGATACAAAATATGTATTTATACTAATGTAAATAATTTATAGCAAATAAAATCATAAAATTACTTTAATTTATCCCTCCATGCTTCATCGTCAGGCCATTTTACACAACACTCATTGAAACAACATCATTTCTACTTTCAAATGTTACTTCATTTTGACTGATGTTTTTTTAAACTGAGGATTGATTGACTTTCAGCGTATCATACATTATGATGTGGTTTATTTACTGATAAAGGAAAGACAACTTATTATATATAATTTTAAAGAGGTCTCTACAGAGATGCACATGATCACAGAATCCAATGATCCTAAAAAGGAGTTTAATTGCTGTTTTTATTCTTCTGCTAGGGTGTTTTAGATTATCATTTTTTTTAACATTGGCTAAAATAATAACTATGTCCTATTCGTTAGGTTTGGATTTATATTTGGTATTATTATTAGTGAAGATTTTTTTCTGACGTAAAAAAACAAAAATACAAACTTTAAATTTTGATCGATTATCAGCCATCATATGCATTTTATATTTCGGACCTTGAAATTTCATTAGTTTGATAGCAATGTCCGTAACCCAAATCAAGGAAGCAATCCCTATAATTTTTGTCTGGGACTTAAATATCATTATCGTGTATACTGGTATATACAGAGAACAGGAATATATAACAAAGCAACAAACTGAACGAATCCATCATACAATAAATAATTCACGATAATAAAAGACTAGCAAAGTTAAGCTCTGTTTCTCCGGAAATCGCTACAATGGAAACTATGGGAGGTATAAAAAGGCAAACATATTGTGGGTAATATTACTTAATCAATGCCTTTAAATCGTAATCTGAGATAAATACTGGCGATGGCGAGGAGAAGAACAAATTCCCAAAAGAGCTATCAATCTTTTTTAATTTCAGCAATCCATTATCCAGCTACTGTAACGTCAAAATAAATCTAATAGATTCTTAAATGCATAGAATTTTAAATCATGCAATCAGGTGGTCCAGGGACCCGTTTTACAAAAGGACTTAGACTTAAGACCAAATTTAATTCTTCATATAACTTTTTAATTAACATCACATCGAAAACTAGTGCTAATTGTAAGGGGGATTTACAGTTTTCCCCAAACGCGCCCCAACTCCCTTTTGGTGCCATATTCCCTGTTATCTCTATTAAATAAGAAATACTTTAGGGAATTTTAGTTAATCAAGGTCTTCCAAAAAAAATACAAAATATATTAAAAAAATAGGCTTTGCACGCGTGTTCATGGCAACGACCATATTATCTTGTCTACACTATCTTAAATTTTAATAATATCAAAGCATTTAATCCAAAAGTATTAAAAAAGCACTATTGATTTATTTTTTTTTTCTATTTCACGTGCAAGCACGTGCATAATGACTACGCCTTCTTGTAGGAGTCCCTTATTTTTCCAAGTTCTAAATCTCATCCTTTTTGGTTGAAAAACAAGAGAGTTATAGCCATTTGAAGTTTCACCCAATAATTTGGCACACGTGCATGCGCGTGATTTCATGAATATTTTCTATATCATATTTTAGGATATCGTAATGCATGATTATGTTTTAAATTTAAAGCATTTGTAAAAAACAAAGGAGATATAGCCATTTAAAGTTTTAGCCAATCAGATTACAGCACGTGCGCATGCGCATGCTTTTATTAAAATTTGAATATATCTTTTTTAATCTTCATAATGTAGGACCATGTTCAAAATTTCAAAAGATTATACCAGAAAAAAGAAAGAATTGAACTTTAGTTTCAGCCAATCAGAGCAAAGCGCACGTGCTGCGCGTGAGATCTTGCTATTTTGACCTTGCCATCTTGTCTATACTACTAATGTATCCTTACATTATGAGTTCAAAGCATTTTATAAAAAAATAGAAAAGTTCCGACTATATCTATTATATTGGTTATTTCAAGTGTTGCACGTGCGCGCTCTTGCAAGCACGTGCGCGCAAAATGACCTTGATTCCGCAAATATGCATAACATGTCTACTTACCCTAAAAAGGTTTTACCTACCTCGGACGAACAGTTTACAAGATCATTCCCGGACAAAAAAGTACCAGGAAGAAGAAGAAAAATAAAAAAAAGTCTGCTATTGCAAGCAATAGCATATGTCCCCCCGTACTGGACAAGACTTTCATTTTTATCATCACTAAAACAATGGTCCATTAGCTAAGCTTGGACAACCATCCAGTCGTATCAGTCCTTTCCGTTGGAAACGGAAACCTTAATTTGGTACATTCCTTTTTTTTTAGAATCGGTAGGAGAAGAAAGTAGTGCAGGAAAAAATTACAAGTTCCTAAATTTGCAGACTTGCATAAAAGAAATTGGGCAGATGTACTGAACTGAACCTCATACTTGTTAATTGGCAGCATCATTCCTACCAAAAAAGCTTGGCAAATTTAATTTTTTAAGAAGATCAGCCGAATTATTTTGTGTATTATAACGCCAGTGAGAATTCAGAAATTTCCCTACTTTCACTTTAATTTTTAGAGGGTCTGCCGGAAAACGAATCTGACATGCCACCTTCAATTCGAGTATTTCTGCATTGTACAGGGCTGATGTTTCTTATGAGATGATAAATCATGTGTAAACTTTCTCAGTTTAGCGGAATCATGAACATTTTGGGAGATGAATGTTTTGTTTATAGTGGTGATCAAGGCGTAGCGCACCTGTATAGGAGCGGATCCAAAGATTTATGAATGAATAAAAACTATGGAAATAACGTACCAATTTTCTTATTTATTCTTGCACTATTTAATGAAATTAATTATATACAAGTAATAGATATCCCAAAAAAACGCGAAATGCTAATAAATGCAGTTGACAATCGTTATTTTTTTTATATAAAAAAAATAAAATAATTATAAAATCTAGAGACAAGACAGAAAAAAATGAAGGTTGGCAAACTATGAAATCACATCAGGAGAACTGAATTTTATGAATGAAACTTTTAAAACGTTACTTGTAAGTTGTATATGTTAGATATGTGTATTCTAACTGGCAGTGCGCTTAAAAGGGGGGGGGGGGTCGTTTTGAACATAGTACCTTACGTTTGAACGGTAAGGGCTAGGGCTTTCGTATTTCAAATATGTAATCCTTGTGAAAAGAACTTTTATTGGACATGAAGAACTTTGACCCTTTGACCTAGACCTTGGAGAACACATGTGTACATCTTAACCTTTTTTTCTGTTTCGTTTCTATGACAACTGTTACAATTATTTTAAAAGAAGAAATCACTTTGACACATTGCAGGAATTAACATTGAAAGTTTCAAAACGATTGCTTGAGTATTTTTTAAAAATCGAAATTAAAAATTTTAACATTCCCCTGGTTTCCATGGCAATAAAGTTTATTTGAAAATTTTAAATGCAAGGCGCACAACTACAGATACTTATCATTAAAATAAAAAGAGTTTCATGACGAACGTCTAAGGGACCAGAAAAACACTCTCGGACAAAATCCGCCCTTTTTTACGGTTTCCATGGCAACGGCAGACATATTGGAACTGAACGACCTCATGCACAACTACAACCAGTGATCGTCCTTTGAGGAAAGTTTCAGGAAGTTTCCCCCAGCCATCTCCGAAAACAGCCTGGATAAAAAAAACATGCGTACAATATCAATATGTCGTCCCCGACTTCTTTTGGGGCGACTAATAATAACTAGATACGATCTGTTGCGAGCAACGAGAGGTCTTCCGTCCGATTCCGAAAAAAACCTGTAAAATCTAGCTGAAATTATTGCACGCAAGAGGGATTGAATCTATGTCGCCAGGATGAAAATCCAACGTGCTAAATTTTAGTACCTTTGGGACCACTGCTCTAAATCTTCTTGTATATACCTGTGTATAACAGTGCCTTTGTCTTAGAATTATGAAAGGCTAGTCACTATTCATTATTTCGAGCCAAACGCCACGATTTAAATTCCCCCCCTTTTCTTTAAATATTCTACTTAACGCCACGAGTTAATCCTCCCCCCTTTTTTTTAAATATTCTATTTAATAGGTGTGATAGTTTCAATGAAATAAAAAGAACGTTCATATAGCCTAAAATTTGATGAAAAGAAAGTATATTTAACACATTTCACAAACTCCATATAGTATGTGAGCAATTAACACTAACACAGTGAAACGGCTATGAATTGTAATTTTTTTTTAAATTAATGTTTATTGCCAAAGTGATCGTATCAGGAATTCATTAAATTTGTGTAGTTGGGGATCTACGATAACTTCGCTATAACCGTGAATTCGCAATTCCGTGTTCGTCTAAACGAGTTTTCTTTTCCCCGATTAGTTAAACATTCATGAAGAGATTGAAATGTTTCGAAAAAAAAAAAAAAAAAAAAAAAAAAGGCTCGCCTTATGACGGTGGAATTAGATACCGTTTGTGCTCAATACCTTGAATAAGATCTTTGAGACAATAATGTTAACATAAACTTCATTAAACGATCTTTAAAAAATATGGTTATCTTATTTTGTCTTTTCTATTGGTTTAATATGGCACAAGTGTGCAAGGGAAAACAATGGGTAAGTTTTATACTTATTTTATTTATTATATTTTTTTAAAAACTATTCTTAAAAAATGATTAAAGATCTGCTTTTCCGTGGTGCAATCAGAAGTTATCAGGTATCGAATTTCATTTACACATTTAGTCTTTTCTTTTTCTATTTTAAAACCAACCGAAACCAATTATAGAAGACTTTTAAGAATTTTGTTTGATACAGAATTGCAACGTAACTACGACGTGAAAATCCAAGTATTCCTTTACATTTTATTTGTCCTTATGTTACTTTCGTTCAAGCAAACACTCGGCTGCCTCCGTAAACTCCTATTGCGAAATGTCGGAGTTGACAAAAGAGCGGCCATTTGGAATGCTTCTAATTTTTAAATGCTAATATGTAGAGTATAGATTTATTAAAATTCAAACAAATTATTTAGTAAGCATTATAAGAAAGATGTCTATTAACATACCAAAAATAAACGAAAAATACTGAAAAACAAAAAAAGTTGAAAATTTGCACTTTTTAAATTGGCTACCAGTAGCAACCGGAAGTAATGACGAAAACGAAAAGTCGCGTCCTGGATAGTATTTATCATCATGTATAATCTCTGAAAGTTTCACATTGATATCTTTTACCGTTCTTGAAAAATCCGTGGACAAAATGTCATTTCAAAAATAAGAAAAAGGTCTGTAACTTGGCACCGGAAGCAATTTTCAAAGAATCTCTCAGATGTATCAAACCCATTTAAAAACACATCTGTCCTGAAAATTTCATCTAATTCTAGCCAGTAGTCTTCGAGAAATCGCGTCAGAAAAATAATAATAATAATAATAATAATAAGAAACAATACAATCGCTATAAGGTCTTCCGTTAAGACGGAAGACCTTAATAATAATAACTAGTGCTAATTGTAACGGGGACCGTTACAGATGTTCCCCAAACGCTCCCCAACTCCCTTTTGGTGCCATATTCCCTGTTCTCTCTATTAAATAAGAAATACTTTATGGAATTTAGACTTAATCAAGGTTTAAAAAATATACAAAATATATTTAAAAAATGGCATTGCACGCGTGTTCATGTGCATAACGACCATATTATCTTGTCTACACTATCTCACAAATTTTAATATACTAAATATCAAAGCATTTAATCCAAAAGTATTAAAAAATCACTCATTTGAGTGTATTTTTAATTTTACTCATTTCACGTGCACGCACGTGCATAATGACTACACCTTCTTGTGGGGTCCCTTATATTTATCCAAGTTCTAAATCCCATCCTGTTTGGTTGAAAAACAAGAGAGTTATAGCCATTTGAATTTCAGCCAATCAATTGCAGTACACGTGCATGCGCGTGATTTCATGAATATTTTCTATATCATATTTTAGGATATCGTAATGCATGACTTTGTTTTAAATTTCAAAGCATTTCGTCAAAAAACAAAGGAGATATAGCCATTTAAAGTTTTAGCCAATCAGATTCAGCACCCCCATGCGCATGCTTTTATTAAAATTTTAATATATCATGCTGTAGATCTTCATAATGTAGGACCATGTTCAAAATTTCAAAAGATTATGACAGAAAAGAAAGATATTGAGATTTAGTTTCAGCCAATCAGAGCAAAGCGCACGTGCATGCCGTGAGATCTTGCTATTTTGACCATGCCATCTTGTCTAGACTACTAATGTATTCTTACATTATGAGTTTCAAAGCATTTTATCAAAAAATAGAAAAGTTCCGACTATATCTATTATATTGGTTATTTCAAGTGTTGCACGTGCGCGCTCTTGCAAGCACGTGCGCGCAAAATGACCTTGATTCCGCAAATCTGCATAACATGTCTACTTACCCTAAAAAGGTTTTACCTACCTCGGACGAAATTTACAAAATCATTCCCGGAAAAAAAGTACCCAGGAAGAAGAAGAAAAATAATAATAACTAGTGCTAATTGTAACGGGGGCCGTTACAGATGCCCCCCAAAAGCTCCCCCAAATCCTTTTTGGTGCCATATTCCCTGTAAGCTTCATTAAATAAGACAAACTCTGTGTATTTTGACTTTAACAACGTTTTCTCAGAAGGATACCAATTAAATTCAAATTTTACATTGCACCCGTGCGCATGTGAATGCATGTCCGTTATGATCATATCATCTTGTCTACACTATCTACATATTTTAATATAAAATATATTAAAGCATTCAGTCCGAAAGTATGAAAAATCACTCTTTCAAATGTATTTTTCATTTCACTCGTTCCAAATCACGCACGTGCGTGCACGTGCATGATGACCATATCTTCTTGTAGAAGTCCATTACATCTATCTATATTCTAAATCCCATCCTGTTTGGTTGAAAAACAAGAGAGTTATAGCCATTTCAAGTTTAAGCCAATCAGATTGCAGCACACGTGCATGCGCGTGATTTCATGATTTTTTTCTACATCATATTATAGGACGTCCTAATGCATGACAATGTTTTAAATTTCAAAGCATTTCGTCAAAAAACAAAGTAGATATAGCCATTTAAAGTTTCAGCCAATCAGATTTCAGCACGCGGGCATGCGCATGCTTTCATGAAAATTCTTATATATCATGCTGTAGATCTTCATAATGTAGGTCTATGTTCAAAATTTCAAAGGATTATGACAAAAACAAGAAAGATATTGAGACTTTAAATTTTAGCCAATCAGAGCGAAGCAAAGTGCATGCGCGTGCGATCTTGCTATTTTACCATGTCATCTTGTGCATACTACTAATATATACTTATAAAATGAGTTTCAAAGCATTTCATAATAAAAATAGTTACGTCTGCATCAATTATATTGGACATTTCTCGTGTTGCACGTGCGAGCTCTTGCAAGCACATGTGCATGCACATGCTTTCATGTAAAATCTTATATTACAAGCTGTAGATCTCCCTAATGTATGACTATGTTCAAAATTTCAAATGATTTTATCAAAAAACAAAAAAGATATTGAGACTTTTTTCAGCCAATCAGAGCGAAGCACACGTGCATGCGCGTGCGATCTTGCTATTTTGACCATGTCATCTTGTGCATACTACTAATATACCCTTACCTTATAAGTTTCAAAACATTTCGTCACAAAATAGTGAAGTTACGGTTATATCCATTTTATATTGGTCATTTTAAGTTTTGCACGTGCGCGCTCTTGCAAGCACGTGCGCGCAAAATGACCTTGAATCTACATAACATGCCTAATTACCCTAAAAAGGTTTCACCTAAGTCGGATGTGTAGTTTACAAGATCACTCGCGGACAAAATTTTCCCCGGAAGAAAAATAATAAGAATAATAATAATAAGAAACAGAGTAAAAACAAAGTTCCCCAACTTCGTTTGGGGAACATAAAATGAGATCTCGTTGTGAACAACGAGTGGGTCTTCCGTTCGATTCTTGATGAGATGAGATAAGATTTTGATTGAAATTTTTGAAAAATTATAATTTTCTTAAGGAAAACGATTGTGCTGCCGTGATCGTATTTTTTTAAATATTGAACGTTAAACTGTCATAAATTCAAATTCTGGCCCCCTTTGGGCCCCTTTTTGTAAGGTTACCAGCCCTTTTTTTTTTCAAATCATCTGATTGATTTCATGCTTTTTAACACTTTTTGTTCAACAAGTTTCGAGATTGTTTTTCATTTTCGAGTTTTTGCAAAAAAAATATTTAGGGGCCAACCCTTCAACTTCCTAATGGGGACATTTAGTGAAAAATGAAAGGTTTCATATTGTTCAGAAAATGATTTTGAACATCTTTTGTTCAATATTACTTTTCAAAATATTTCTCACTTTTGAGATATGAAGTGTCAAAGATTTAGCATTCTGGCGCCTTGTTGCCCCTAATTATGTCCCTACGACATAAAAATCATAATATATTGTTGTAAATGGTTGAGATAAACATCATTGCTTCAGTAATGTATTCCAGAATATTAACTGCTAGCGAGTTATCGATTGCAGACTTTTGGCACCTCTGGGCCCTTCATTTGACTGCCCAGCCCCTTTTTCTTGATTTCGACTTAAAGCTCTTTGAATTTTGAACACTTTTTGTTCAACAAGTATTTAGAATTTTTTTCTTTTTCGAGTTATTAGCAAAAGAAATATTTAGGGGCCAAACCCCTTTAACTCCCTAATGGGGACGTTTAGCAAAACATGAAAGGTTGCATAATGTTTAGAACATAATTTTAAACATCTTTTAGTCAATATTGTTCTCAAAATATTTCTCACTTACGAGATATAAAGCGTCAAAGATTTAGCATTCTGGCCCCTTGTGGCCCCTAATCATGTATCATACGACATGAAAATCATAATATATATTGTAGATCGCTGAGATCAACATAGTTGCTTAGTAATGTATTACAAAATATCAAAAGAGAAAGAGTTATCCATTGAAACTCTTTGGGCCCCCCTTTTTGGGCCCCCAATTTGAGTGCTCAGCCCCTTTTTCTTGATTTCATCTTGAAGCTTTTAGGATTTTGAACACTTTTTGTTCAACAACTATTGAGATTCTCTTTCGTTTTCGAGTTATTTGCAAAAGAAATTTTAGGGGGCCCAAACCCCTTTAACTCCCTAATGGGGACGTTAAGCGAAAAATGAAAGGTTGGATATTGTTCAAAACATGATTTTAACATGTTTTGTTCAATGTTGTTCTCAAAATATTTCTCATTCTCGAGATATAAAGCGTAAAATTTAGATTTTGGCCCCTTGTGGCCCCTAATTATGCCATACCATGAAAAACATGATATATAGCTGTAGATGGCTGAGATAAAATTTTGCTTCAGTAATGTATTACAAAATATTAACTGCTTAAGAGTTATGATTGAAGACTTTTGGCCCCTCTTTGGGCCCCCAATTTGAGTGCCCAGCCCCCTTTTCTTGATTTCGTCTTGATGCTCTTAAGATTTTGAACACTTTTTGCTCAACAACTATTCAGAATTTTTTTCGTTTTGGAGTTATTTGCAAAAGAAATATTTAGGGGCCAACCCTTCAACTCCCTAATGGGGACGTTCAGCGAAAAATGAAAGGTTGCATATTGTTCAGAACATGATTTTGAACATCTTTTGTTCAATATTACTTGTCAAAATATTTTTCACTTTCGAGATCTAAAGCATCAACGATTAAGATTCTGGCCCCCTTTTGGCCCCTAATTATGTAATATACGACATAAAATCATAATATACAATTGTAGATTGTTGAGATAAACATTTTTGCTTCAGTAATGTATAGCAAAATATTGACTGTTAAAGAGTTATCGAAAAAAAGACTTTTTTGCCCCTTTTTTCCCCTAATTTGAGTGTCCACCCCTTTTTCTGGATTTCATCTTAAAGCTCTTAGGATTTTGACACTTTTTGTTCAACAACTATTCAGAAATTCTTTTTGTTTTTGAGTTATTTGTAAAAGAAATATTTAGGGGCCAACCCTTCAACTCCCTAATGGGAAATTTCGAAAAATGAAAGTATGCATATTGTTCAGAACATGATTTTGAACATCTTTTGTCAATATTACTTATCAAAATATTTCTCACTTTCGAGATATAAAGCGTCAAAGATTTGGCATTGGGCCCCCTTTTCCCCAATTATGTCCATAGTATAAAAATTATAATATATAGCTGTAGATTGTTGAGATAAACATTTTTGCTTCAGTATTATATTACAAAATATTAACTGATAAAGAGTTATTGATTGAAGACTTTTGGCCCCTTTTTGCCCCCAATGTGATGAGTCAGCGTTTTTTTTTTGATATATTTGAAAGATCTCGGTGTTCTGCACAAATGATGTTCAGTATGTTCTTAAAAAATATTTATACTTTAAAAGATATGATGCAAAATGTCTCCAAAATCACTCGTAATTCGTGTCCTAAATTTTGACCCCTACCGAGCTTCCATACTAGGTACTTCCGGAAACTATCCAAACTCCCATTAACATGGGGACATGTCCTCTTCATCACTGAAAATTTCAGCGCTCTAGCTCAAGCCGTTTTGAAAAATGAACGGACAAGGAGGTCCTCTGAATTTTGATAAAAGGGCGATAACACTAGACCAGAAGTGATTTTCACAAAATCCTTCAGCCGGTATAAACTTTAGATTATCCTGCAACATCCCTGAAAATTTGAAGCAAATCCATCCAACCATCTCTGAGGAATCTTCTGCACAAAATTTGTGCAGAAAAAAGAATAATAATAATAATAATAATAACTAGATACATCTCGTTGCGAGCAACAGTGGGGCTTCCGTCAAATTTTGATGAAATTCATCAAAAGCAGGAATTTATCGTAATATCCGATTATCGTATTATCGGATCGACTTATACAGCGTAAAATAGAATTCCGGTTAATCTGATCGACTTTTAAACCACAAATGGGAATGTCAGAAAAAAAC
>NW_026940288.1:0-11964 GCF_032062105.1 Saccostrea cuccullata
TTTGTAACCTTTTAGGAAAATAAGGGAAATGCTCAAGTTCAGGGAGTCACAATAAGTATATAGGAGGTTATATTGGAAAAACGATTTTCATGTTTTTACCACAGGCACCTGTAGTATGGATAATACCCCCCCTTTTTTTTAATGAAAAAAAATGTAAGAGTGTATAATATCTCAAAAATATAAAATTTCCCCGTCAAACACATCTATATGTCGATATATGCATGCAGATTGTACTTTTTCTCACGTTTAAAGAATGGCCTTATTCGGTATAATAAAAATACGTTATTATACCGAATAAGGCCATTCTTTAAACGTGAGAAAAAGTACAATCTGCATGCATATATCGACATATAGATGTGTTTGACGGGGAAATTTTATATTTTTGAGATATTATACACTCTTACATTTTTTTTCATTAAAAACAAGAGGCCCATGGGCCTTATAGGTCACCTGAGCATTATGCAACAACTTTCCAGTGATTGAATTTGATTCATATTTTAAGCCAGATGCTATGGCATTCACAATTTTGAAAGAGCTGGAAGTCCATTGGTCATCATAACTATACACTTAGCAGTTGCTTAGTTTGGTTACTTAATACCCATAGGCAGGGTAGGAGAACAAAAAATGCATTTCAACTAATCAGTAATATTAAGCAATAATCAGTAGTGTCCCTACCACACATGAACCCCTGACCCTTAGGCCTAGATCCACACATTGAACAATTTTTGTACAGGCATTCTTGCTTTTCAAAAATATTTGATTAATACCAAGGAGCAGGTTTCAAACAATTCATCATACATTATATTTTCAGTATATACATACAGCCCCCCCCCCCCCTCTATGGAACCCCTGACCCTGGGGCCTTGAAATTCACAATTCTGGAAGATTATCATAACTATATAGTTCATCTGCTTAATACCCAGGAGCAAAGAAGCAAATTTTCAAAGATTTAATGTATTTGCACAATATAATCAATAGAGCCCCGCCCTAACACTGAAATCCCTGACCCTGGGGCTAAAATTTATAATTTTCAAAGAGGCATTCTTGCTCATCATAACTATATAGGTAGTTCATCTGCTTAATACCCAGGAGCAAAGAAGAAATTTTTCAAAGATTTAATGTATTTTCACTATGTAATCAATAGAGCCCCGCCCTAACACCAGAATCCCTGACCCTTGGGCCATAAAATTCACAATTTTGGTAGAGGCACTCTTGTTCATCATAACTATGCATTTAGTTAGTTTATTTAATACCCAGGAGCAGAGAAGAAGATTTTCAAGGAATTCATGTTATTTCACAATATAATCAATAGAGCCCCCCCCCCCCCCACCCTTAACACCAGAACCCCTGACCCTGGGGCCATAAATTCACAATTTTGGTAGAGGCACTCTTGCACATCATAACTATGCTTTTGGTAAGTTTATTTAATACCCAGGAGCAGAGAAGAAGATTTTCAAAGAATTCATGTATTTTCACTATATAATCAATAGAGCCCTGACCTAACACCAGAATCCCTGACCCTGGGGCCATAAAATTCACAATTTTGGTAGAGGCACTCTTGCACATCATAACTATGCACTAAGTTAGTTTATTTTATACCTCGGAGCAGAGAAGAAGATTTTCAAAGAAATCATGTATTTTCACTATTTAATCAATACAGCCCCGCTCTAAATCCAGAACCCCTGACCCTGGGGCCATAAAATTCACAATTTTGGTAGAGGCACTCTTGCTCATCATAAATATGTACTTAGTTGGTTTATTTAATGCCCAGGAGCAAAGAAGAAGATTTTCAAAGAAATAATGCATTTTCACTATATAACCTGTTTAGCCCCGCCCTAGCCCTAGAACCCCTGACCCTGGGGTCATAAAATTCACAATTTTGGTAGAGGGACTCTTGCTCATCATAACTATGTACTTAGTTAGTTTATTTAATACCCAGGAGCAGAGAAGAAGATTTTCAAGGAATTCATGTTATTTCACAATATAATCAATAGAGCCCCCCCCCCCACCCTTAACACCAGAACCCCTGACCCTGGGGCCATAAAATTCACAATTTTAGTAGAGGCACTCTTGCACATCATAACTATGCACTTAGTAAGTTTATTTAATACCCAGGAGCAGAGAAGAAGATTTTCAAAGAATTCATGTATTTTCACTATATAATCAATAGAGCCCTGACCTAACACCAGAATCCCTGACCCTGGGGCCATAAAATTCACAATTTTGGTAGAGGCACTCTTGCACATCATAACTATGCACTAAGTTAGTTTATTTTATACCTCGGAGCAGAGAAGAAGATTTTCAAAGAAATCATGTATTTTCACTATTTAATCAAGACAGCCCCGCTCTAAATCCAGAACCCCTGACCCTGGGGCCATAAAATTCACAATTTTGGTAGAGGCACTCTTGCTCATCATAAATATGTACTTAGTTGGTTTATTTAATGCCCAGGAGCAAAGAAGAAGATTTTCAAAGAAATAATGCATTTTCACTATATAACCTGTTTAGCCCCGCCCTAGCCCTAGAACCCCTGACCCTGGGGTCATAAAATTCACAATTTTGGTAGAGGGACTCTTGCTCATCATAACTATGTACTTAGTTGGTTTATTTAATGCCCAGAAGCAAAGAAGAAGATTTTCAAGGAATTCATGTTATTTCACTATATAATCAATAGAACACCCCCCCCCCCCCTTAACACTAGAACCCTGGGGCCATAAAATTCACAATTTTAGTAGAGGCACTCTTGCTCATCATAACTATGCACTTAGTAAGTTTATTTAATACCCAGGAGCAGAGGGAAGATTTTCAAAGAATTCATGTATTTTCACTATATAATCAATAGAGCCCTGCCCTAACACCAGAATCCCTGACCCTGGGGCCATAAAATTCACAATTTTGGTAGAGGCACTCTTGCACATCATAACTATGCACTAAGTTAGTTTATTTTATACCTCGGAGCAGAGAAGAAGATTTTCAAAGAAATCATGTATTTTCACTATTTAATCAATACAGCCCCGCTCTAAATCCAGAACCCCTGACCCTGGGGCCATAAAATTCACAATTTTGGTAGAGGCACTCTTGCTCATCATAAATATGTACTTAGTTGGTTTATTTAATGCCCAGGAGCAAAGAAGAAGATTTTCAAAGAAATAATGCATTTTCACTATATAACCTGTTTAGCCCCGCCCTAGCCCTAGAACCCCTGACCCTGGGGTCATAAAATTCACAATTTTGGTAGAGGGACTCTTGCTCATCATAACTATGTACTTAGTTGGTTTATTTAATGCCCAGAAGCAAAGAAGAAGATTTTCAAGGAATTCATGTTATTTCACTATATAATCAATAGAACACCCCCCCCCTTAACACTAGAACCCCTGACCCTGGGGCCATAAAATTCACAATTTTAGTAGAGGCACTCTTGCTCATCATAACTATGCACTTAGTAAGTTTATTTAATACCCAGGAGCAGAGAAGAAGATTTTCAAAGAATTCATGAATGTTCACTATATAATCAATAGAGCCCTGCCCTAACACCAGAATCCCTGACCCTGGGGCCATAAAATTCACAATTTTGGTAGAGGCACTCTTGCACATCATAACTATGCACTAAGTTAGTTTATTTTATACCTCGGAGCAGAGAAGAAGATTTTCAAAGAAATCATGTATTTTCACTATTTAATCAATACAGCCCCGCCCTAAATCCAGAACCCCTGACCCTGGGGCCATAAAATTCACAATTTTGGTAGAGGCACTCTTGCTCATCATAACTATATACTTAGTTGGTTTATTTAATGCCCAGGAGCAAAGAAGAAGATTTTCAAAGATATAATGCATTTTCACTATATAACCTGTTTAGCCCCGCCCTAGCCCTAGAACCCCTGACCCCAGGGCCATGAATTTCACAAATTTGGTAGAGGACTCAATGCTGATTACAATCATGCAAACAGTTTGACTGCTTGATGTCCAGGAGTAAAGAAGAAGATTTTTAAAGATTGCATTAATTTTAGTGGTTTTGGCCCCACCCCTCAGGCCCCAAGGGGGCAGGGATCATGAAATTCACAAATTATGTTCCCCTTCACCCACAGATGCTTTGTGCCAAATTTGGTTGAAATTGGTTCAGTGGTTGCAGAGAAGAAGCTGAAAATGTTCAAATGTTAACGCACAACGCACGACGCACGACGCACGACGACAGACAAAAACGGATAGCAATAGGTCACCTGAGTTTACTCAGGTGACCTAAAAAGGGGGGGTATTATCCATACTACAGGTGCCTGTGGTTTTTACTGCATCATGTGCATAGAATTTAAATAAAATCGAAAGGGTGACTTTTAATTTCTCAGATCACTTCCATATTTTAGAAAAATAAAGGACCATAATATGTATTGAAACCGTACCTTGTCCTTTACATGTGTGAGTCGCCGCTGACTACAGTAATATATCTTGAACTGATAGTAAGCACTGATCGAATATATTAAAAAAAAACTACAAGTAATGGGGTTATCTATTTATTTTACAAACCGAAAGTTGGGACTGGCCTTGGTGATTTCCTGCAGTTGAAGATTCTCCCTGCCGGTGACATTCAACGTATGTATGTTCTATACAGTTAAATTTATTTGATTGACATAATGTTTTATACTTTATAGTTATACCTGCACTTCAAAATATTATTAAACGTGTATACTGAAATATGGTAGGATATTAAGAACCCGTTTTATACAAAAGAGCAATTCTTTCATAGATTAATATGTAAACTGCAGGGACGTAGCAACCGGGGGGGGGGGCCTGCCCCCCCCCCCACTTTTTTTCCCCAACATAACCTTTACTGTAGTAAATGTTCATTGATAGGATGGTTGCCCCCCCCCCCCCCCCCCCCACTTTATAACCATAGTATAGTGTTTGGGCAACTTTTTATTTTCGTTTTTTTTTTTTTGCTTGTCAACTTTTCCAGCTAGGTAAGTAAAAAAAAATTTTCACAGGTTGGCCCTTCCCACTTTCAAAAACGATGCTACTTGCCTGAACTGGTCATTGTTTGAATATTGAACAACAGAAGGAGGAAATAAGAGGGTTTTTTTTTTTGTTTTTTTTTTTTTTGATACAGTCGTTTTACCGGTAACGATCAATATATATTTGCCAGCTAGAATCGAATATTTTTTTAATTTAGATATTCTAGAAAAACGCAGTGACGGGTTTTAAAAATCTTATGAGGTAAATACAATAAAAGGATAAATATTCTACCCCTGTGTTAATTGTGTTTTTGTAATATCTGCATGATTTTGTCCCACAGTATTTACAATTTGAAACAATGACCTAGTTTAACGCGGAAGTGCAAGTCAAAGAAAACGAAAGTGCGAATTAAAGAATTTAGTCTAAATAAATTTTTCCGTTATGTTATCAATCCAGATTGAGTATGTAATCAATATTTAGTATATATATAACAAGATAGAATATTAAGTTAAACAATAATTGACTTTTGAATAAAATTTTAACATCCAAACTATGTTCAACGTGTTGTTATGCCTCGCCATGAATATGGCCGGGGCATATAGTGTTTGTCATGTCCGTCTTCCGTCCTTCCGTCTTCCGTCACACTTTGCGTTTAGCTCTGTTCAAAGCTAGCTAAGTTTCAAAGAAACTATCCAAGATATTTTTATTATGCCCCGCCATGAATATGGCCGGGGCATATAGTGTTTGTCATGTCCGTCTTCCGTCCTTCCGTCCTTCTGTCCTTCCGTCCTTCCGTCACACTTTGCGTTTAGCTCTGTTCAGAGCTAAGTTTCAAAGAAACTATCCAAGATATTTTCATCAAACTTCATATGCTGAAAGATATTGATGAGAGCTATTGTTCCTCTAGGGATGAACACTACCAGACTTGCTTCGGATGCTGGATCTGACCTACATTTTCCAGATGAGTGACCAGGTTAAAGTTTTTGGAGCAGGTCCATTCCTAAGGAACTATAAGCCCTACTTGGACCAAACTTGCATGGATGATGCATTTAGGGATGGACACTACCAGACTTGCTTCGGATGCTGGATCTGACCTATATTTTCATTCCCAAGTAACTAAAAGCCCTACCTGAACCAAACTTGCATGGATAATGCATCTAGGGATGGACACTACCAGACTTGCTTCGGATGCTGGATCTGACCTATATTTTTATTCCCAAGTTACTATAAGCCCTACCTGAACCAAACTTGCATGGATGATGCATCTAGGGATGGACACTACCAGACTTGCTTCGGATGCTGGATCTGACCTATATTTTCATTCCCAAGTAACTAAAAGCCCTACCGGAACCAAACTTACATGGATGATGCATCTAGGGATGGATACTACCAGACTTGCTTCGGATGCTGGATCTGACCTATATATTCATTCCCAAGTAACTATAAGCCCTACCTGAACCAAACTTGCATGGATGATGCATCTAGGGATGGACACTACCAGACTTGCTTCGGATGCTGGATCTGACCTATATTTTTATTCCCAAGTAACTATAAGCCCTACCTGAACCAAACTTGCATGGATAATGCATCTAGGGATGGACACTACCAGACTTGCTTCGGATGCTGGATCTGACCTATATTTTCATTCCCAAGTAACTATAAGCCCTACCTGAACCAAACTTGCATGGATGATGCATCTAGGGATGGACACTACCAGACTTGCTTTGGATGCTGGATCTGACCTATATTTTCATTCCCAAGTAACTATGAGCCCTACCTGAACCAAACTTGCATGGATGATGCATCTAGGGATGGACACTACCAGACTTGCTTCGGATGCTGGATCTGACCTATATTTTCATTCCCAAGTAACTATAAGCCCTACCTGAACCAAACTTGCATGGATGATGCATCTAGGGATGGACACTACCAGACTTGCTTCGGATGCTGGATCTGACCTATATTTTCATTCCCAAGTAACTATAAGCCCTGCCTGAATCAAACTTGCATGGATGATGCATCTAGGGATGGACACTTCCAGACTTGCTTCAGATGCTGGATCTGAGCTATATTTTCATTCCTAAGAAACTATAAGCCCTACTTTGACCAAACTTGATTGCCTGATGCATTTAGAGATGGACACCACTAGACTTGCTTCGGATGCTGGATCTAAATTACCTTTTCATTCCCAAGTAACTATAAGCCCTACCTGAACCAAACTTGCATGGATGATGCATCTAGGGATGGACACTACCAGACTTGCTTCGGATGCTGGATCTGACCAATTTTTGTATTCCCAAGTAACTATAAGCCCTACCTGAAACAAACTTGCATGGATGATGCATCTAGAGATGGACACTACCAGACTTGCTTCGGATGCTGGATCTGACCTATATTTTCCAAACAAGCAATTCAGCTGCATCACTATTCAGGATATTCATATCAAATTTTATATACATACAAATTTTCATGTTGCTTTACTAATATATCCTCGGCGGGGCATTCATGTCCTATGGACATATTTCTAGTCAAACTTCGTATGCTGATAGATATTGATGAGAGCTATGCAACTGCATCAACATTTTTTTTACCCTGACCTTTCTTTTGACCTTGACCTCACTTTTCTTAAATTGGTGTTTAGCTCAGATTTGAACATACCATTCAGGTTGGTGTTAGCAAACTTCACATGTTGATACAAACTTGCACGGATGATGCATCTAGAGATGAACACTACCAGACTAAATCGGATGCTGGATCTGACCTACATTTTCCAGATAAGTGACCAGGTTAAAGTTTTTGGAGAAGGTCCATTTCCAAGGAACTATAAGCCCTACCCAATCCAAACTTTCATGGACGATGCATCTAGAGATGAACACTACCAGACTTGCTTTTGATGCTGGATCTGACCTACATTTTCCTGATGAGTGACCAGGTTAAAGTTTTTGAAGCAGGTCCATTCCTAAGGAACTATAAGCCCTACCCAAACCAAACTTGCATGGATGATGCATATAGAGATGGACACTACCAGACTTGCTTCGGATGCTGGATCTGACCTACATTTTTATTCCTAAGTACCTTTAAGCCCTGCCTGAACCAAACTTGCATGGATGATGCATCTAGAGATGGACACTACCAGACTTGCTTCGGATGCTGGATCTGACCTATATTTTTCTTTCCAAGTAACTATAAGTCCTACCTGAACCAAACTTGCATGGATGATGCATCTAGGGATGGACACTAACAGACTTGCTTCGGATGCTGGATCTGACCTATATTTTCATTCCCAAGTAATTATAAAACCTACCGGAACCAAACTTGCATGGATGATGCATCTAGAGATGGGCACTACAAGACTTGCTTCGGATGCTGGATCTGACCTACATTTTCATTCCCAAGTAACTATAAGACCTACCTGAACCAAACTTGCATGGATGATGCATCTAGAGATGGGCACTACCAGACTTGCTTCGGATGCTGGATCTGACCTATATTTTTATTCCTTAGTAACTTTAAGACCTACCTGAACCAAACTTGCATGGATGATGCATCTAGAGATGGACACTACCAGACTTGCTTCGGATGCTTGATCTGACCTATATTTTTATTCCTTAGTAACTATAACCCCTACCTGAACCAAACTGATCAAATTTTATACACATACGAATTTTCATGTTGCCTCGGCAGGGCATTCATGTCCTATTGACATATTTCTAGTTTTTCTTTTAAGTTTCGAATCACGGTTTAAAAAAAAAACAACAACAACGCCGTTTTACGAGATGCAAGAACATGGAAAGCAGACAAAAGTGAATATACCGTTATAACAATTTACAAGCAAAAATATATTCCATGAAAATTACGTGTGACAAATACATGTACATGAAATAGTTGATATAATTTAAACAACGCAAGTCACTAAAAGTCTCTCATAAAATGATACATGTTTCATATTGTTTAGTTTTAGAAAAAAAATCATTTAAATCAGCAAGTAATACTTATATATACTTTATGTAGAATCTTCTTTGACGTATATTTATACAATAATTTCGACCAACCGGTTTTATTTATTAACTGATTAAGTCAGCAACAATAGAGGGCACAATGCAGGAGGGGGTGTTATTTTTGACAGTTATGTACCTGTACCATTCATATTTGGGAAATTTTGATACCACCTATTTGAAAAGCTTAGAAATACAAATTTAAAAAAACAACAAAGAAAATTTGGAAATCCAAAGATGTGAGTTGAGTTTAAGACGTAACTAGAAACCAATACGTTACTGGTAAAATGAATGTACATACATGAATGAGAAATATGACAATACACAGATCATAAAGACATCTTTCTACTTACATGTACACACTGTCTTTCAATTTCAGAATATACATCTAAATGGATCACATACCTCGCCTGTCAGAGTCTGTGTACGTAGGACTGTATCGTGAAGTAGGGAGTCCTACAGAGGTGAGGATCAGGAGAGAAGTGATGGACACTGTGGAAGTGGTGAGTAGACCTGTGTACATTATGAGGGGATTTGATAGAATGAGAAGTGGGAGTAGACGTGAGGGATTCAGACTGAGTACTTCAGATGTAGATTGGATGTTTTGGCCTCCAGACCACAAGGTGCTATGTGATCTTTCACAGATCAGCCTTTATCGTATCCCACAACACACTTTCATCGTGATGGAATGTGATGATTTACCCCCAGGATTTACTAGACTAAATCTGACAAGTCCATCAAATAATGAAATAGTCATATCCTCCTGTGTAGAGATTAATAACAAAATTAATATATCTAGTACATTATTCCGAGATAATCACTTACGGTTACTACAAAGAACTAAATTCACCACTTCTTCTACCTCTCATGGTCCTTGTTCTACGTATTGCATGGGAAATGTAGAATCAGATTGTGCATTTTGTTTCCAATCCCATCACTGGCCGGCAATAGCTTTACCATGGATACAAAGGTGTCGTCAACAAGGTTGGCCGTCTGAGGTAGTTTTATCAGATATATTAAGATCAGGATTTCATGTTGTTCCTATCGGCAGCACGGATGAAAGTATACTAGAATGGAGAATTTCATTCTCCCTGGCGGAACAAAAACTAGTTTATTCAATGAATCACACTCAGTTTTTATGTTATGGTCTGTTTAAAATATTTCTCAAGGAAGTTATTAATTTAAATGAAGATTCGCCAGTTCTATGTTCATACTTCACAAAAACGGTTGTATTTTGGGTAATCCAGACTAACAACTTCTTGACTTGGACACCAGAAAACTTATTGCCTTGTTTCTGGGAATGCTTTAAATTATTGATATATTGGGTATTTACTGGAGAATGTCCAAACTTTTTTATTCCGGAAAACAATATGTTTCAATTTAAAGTAACTGGATCCATACAGACAGTATTGTTTAATAAATTGTATAAATTGTATTGCAAGGGTATACCAAGTCTTTTACTGAGTGAATCGTTAAGATCGCACCTCAGTCAGGCCATTTTATACAGAACATTGACAGTCTGTACTGACGAGAGAAGTATCATCACTAACACTGAGCATGAAATTAGTTTATTTGAGGAATTCCGTGAATATAACCGAAGTGTTTCAAGTGTTGAAGAATTTGCAGCTTTCATGAAGAACATTGAAATAGAGATACGTAAAAGGTTGACCCCATACCAGGAGGCTACAGTACAATTAATGACATCAATGGTATTACGTGAAACTGCCATGCTGAAAGTGTGTGATGTATATCAACATAAAAATAGTAATAAGGTTTATTACAAAGATAGTAACGTATCCCGAATGTTAAAACTGTCATGTACATTAGGTTGTGTCTCAGATGTTCTATATCTTGCAATGTATTTTTACAGAACATGCAGATTTGAACAGTCACTCAGTTGTTTACAGAAAGCACAGGACAGAATGACACTCCCATACATTATATACCACGGTCATGTTTATTTAGATATATACAGACGTTGCATGATTGAAATGTCTCTGTCTCGTAAAATGAAGATTGCTTTAGTGACAGATATTGTGTTATACAGTGAGTACATATACATTGATGAACTTATTCTAGAGCAGAAGACCAGTTACGATAATGGTCAGCTAGCATTGCATATCCCACCTCTAGTGATTTTACACATGTTGTTTACACTGAATCTCCACAGACTGGGTGACACAATCAGGTCACAACAATCTCTACAGGATCTACAGACCCTGCTGCTATATGATGACGAGACTAATGTACCTCTTTACCTAAGAGATATTTCGTGGCAAATACTGGGAATCTGTCAACAAATTTGTGGGAATTTCCCCGAAGCCCAAGAATCTTTCCAAAATTCCTTACAACAAGATCCTTTAAACAGGATCCAGAAAGCAACCGTATTTAGAATAAGTGCACTTTTTCAATGACTAATATAATAAAATTGATATTATAATAAAAGTAGTTACGTATATACTACACTTGCCTATCTCATTTCAAATGCTGATAGTGATATTTAACATTTGTGAAAGAATGATAGTTCAATTTTATATCATTTGCCTTTTTAACAAGTTTACAATGCAAGTAATATTTTGGTACTTTTTGTTTGAATATTATTTTGTGAGTAATTAAATGACCTTTCAATATATATAAATTGAGGATTTCTCGCAGCATTGTTAAGGCTTGAATAAGGGGGCAGGGCCTAATTTATACGGGAAACGTTTACTGTGACGTCACACAAAAATATGACTTTTATGTTATTCTCATTGTACCTAAAAATGAAATAGTTTGCAACTTTTAACTGTATTCGCATAATAAACAACAATAAAACTTATCAATGCATTTGAAAAAAAACTTGCCTGTTAAATCCCATGTAGCTGGATATAGACAAAGCACTGATCGCCATGAACTTGTAAACATGACGTCATTTTGGTAAAAATACATATCCTTTGTTTAGTGTGATTATTAATTAATTATCAAGAGAATGTATTTTATTAATTATGTCGTGTTTTTATGTACAGGTTACGTATATTTTACATCG
>NW_026940289.1:0-12126 GCF_032062105.1 Saccostrea cuccullata
AATATTCAAAAAGTTACGGCTAAATCTATTATATTGGTCATTTCACGTGTTACACGTGCGCGCACATGCACGCACGTGCGCGCAAAATGACCTTCGTTCCGCACATCTACATAACATACCTAGTGACCCTAAAAAGGTTTCACCTAGATCGGATGAGTCGTTTACGAGAACACTCGCGGACAAAAAAGTACCGGAGAACAAAGAAAAAATTCAGAAAAAGTAAAAACAATATGTTCCCAAACTTCGTTTGGGGAACATAATAAGAAACAGAGTAAAAACAATATGTTCCCCAACTTCGTTTGGGGAACATAATTATTATACACAACATTTTTAATATAAAAATTCTGTATATATACATGTACATCTGTACATGAAGCACTAAGTCTAGTTAACAGACTTTTAATGAGCATGCAATTTTTTCATTACATTTAATGTTCACTAAATTAAATTTCAAAGACGCCGAACTTATGTCCAAGACATGTGATTTACTAAACAATCTATAATTTATTCTTTAAAATTTTTCATTACCGAAATTAAAATCAATTGCGTTTCATATATAGATATCAGAGATTTAAAACAATGACCGATTCTTATCGACTCGGAATTCAAATATCAGACACAGTTTTAATTCAATTAGTTTGAATTTAACTAATAGAAACGTGATGATATTTAAGTTCAATATCGGTGAAAATTTTAATTTGAACATAAATATCAAATCTCATGTAAATCTACGCTTAATCTAGTATTTTTAAATTTTAGCTCAGATACGCCATATTTAGCTTTAAATATTCAAATGAAGACTATATGATTATAATTATTATAAATGTTGCAGTTTTGAAGTGTACGCATGAATATTTTGTTCCTTAGCATATTTAATTTATTAATTAAAAAAAAATCAAATCTATTGATATGTAAAGCTAACACATGACATTAGTGTCACCGACCATTCAACGACAGTGCCACCTGCCGCGGACTCTACCTGTGGGTACCTGTCAGGTAAACAAATACGTCACACCCCCATTGTTTTATTAGCTATACACACCGACATATTTCACACCTTTAATCGTACTAATTTACGCAAAGAAAATTCTAAGGAAAAACAAACACTTGCACAATAATTGTGGCATTATTTTATAAGAAATCATGGTCCTAAACGGCACTGCTTAACGCACACTAAACGAGTAGATTATTGTCTAGAGGTACATGTATGCTATACAAAAAATAAAGCACAACAGGGTAAATCCTTCTTATATTATTGTATAAACTAACTTTCTTTAATTTCATATGTTAAAGTCAAGATTAAAACATTTTGCACCACCCGGACCTTAAAACGTAGGGGGACCTTTTCTTATACGGGCCGGACCTTTTCTTATAAATGCTAATATGTTATCGTATTTGGTCCGGCCGGACCTTTAAACGAGGCGGACCAAATATTATGCGACACCGGTATATATTTTGTAATAACTATAAAAACTGTGTTATTTCAATCGTAAAACATAGAATTATAGATCAGTTTTAATTCATAAAAGTGAAATAAAATCTTTGGTGATTAAAATTCCCATCATTTTAAAAGAATTTGAAGAAATATTGCCTGTCCGATACGTATTGGAAGTTATTTTTCGATACGATATTATTCTTGTATATCGACACGTATCGATATATCGTATAGATACAGCCCTATACAGAATATAGGAACAGGCAGAGGACGAGGGGAAAGAAGCGCATAAATATTCACGCTTTAATGAAAAGCGGACAATAATTAGACATTTCCTGTTTTGCTACACTTAGGCCTAATTAACTTACTAAAGAGATGTCATCAATATCCGGGAATTTTATCTCTGACTATCTTGGTTTCATTATTAGTGACTATTATTTACTTTCGGTTTTTCCTAAGGTGATGAAACGGGGGCAGAAAAGTTGATGTTATGGCATCCAGTGGTAATAAAGATGGACAGTTACAGCTTAAAGTCGTTCTGTTAGGAAAGGCCTATGTCGGGAAAACTTGTCTCGTCTCCAGATACGTGCACGAAAGATTTAGTTCCAATTATCAAAACGTAAGTCCACTGACTGATTGATTTTTTTTCTTTAGAAAATGTAAGTTACACCGTTATCTCTAAAAATATTTTTAGCACAAGTGTCGTAATGTTTACTTTCAAACGATATCTCATACTCAAAGGTATGTTTGATATTGTCTCAAATATACATGTATAAGTATCATGAACTTGGTTAATATGATGTGTTTTGCTGTAATCAGGTAATATTTCCATTTCTGTTTGTTTTTTTGTGATCTCTCTGAAAGTTTGTTGAGTTGATTTCTTGATCATTCTTTCAGAATGTAATTTTGTCAAACGATTGGTCAGGTGCTAAGAAGGCCTCATATGCATGTAAATCTCATGCAGATTCCTTTGTGTTTGACATCAATGGACAGGACTATTGAAATTGACATTGGGAGGCCTCCTCTAATTTAAATCTATTAGTCTACACTTTTAAAATCCAAATTTACACATGTTACAATTTTATTTAACAATGAATATATTGAATCACTGTCTAATTAAATAGTTTAGGCCATCCTTAAAAAAATGTTTGTTTGGAATTGCCGCCTGGGGGTTTTCAGACCCTGGAGGGAGGGATTTTATTTTATTTTTTTTTTACAAATTGAAGCTAAATGATAAAAAAAAAAAATAAAATCTCAATGAACAGTGGTAATTTCCATTTATTATCCTCTTCCTTTTATTTTGTTAATAGTATTTGGTCCGATTTAAAAAAAAAAGATATACACAGATCGTAACTCATATATTAATCTCATTTAGATGTTAAGATCTGTTCATTTGTTTATAATAGTTAAATTTCAGCATCAAACTTCTAGTTTATTTTGAGAAATCTTTATTAAACAATACTTTTATCAGTCTATTTCTTAGTATTTCTCTTTGAAATTTACCCCTTTGTTAAGAGAACGCTTTCAAACAGTTTGAACCACACAAAATTTCTTAGGAATAGTTGGGATGTTTTGTGGAAAACCGGGAGGGGTGCTTGGTACGTTGTCGAGTTTTCACCATGAATCAGTTTTAACATTACATTTCAAAGACTTGTCATACTGACTGTGACAGACAACATTTTTCCTTTAGTATTTGGGATAAAACGTTTCTGATCCATGTAATTTTGGGAACATTTTTATTTCAACTTAACTTATCAAGTTCAATGTGCAATCTATTACAATAGCTCTTTCCAGGTATCGATGTGTCATTCCATTTAATTTTTTATTCACCTTTTATTTTTATAGAGGTGCATAAATGTTCTGCTCTTCAACACAACACTTGAATGTTTTCAACATGGTCTGACATTTTGGCGGCTTTTATTTTGTCAAATCGCCACCTATAATTGCTATATCATAAATACTATGAAGAAAGCGTTTTATTGACCCGAGTTGTTAAATTAATGTGAGCTCAAACCCGACTTTAAAAAGCTATTTCGACGAACGAACTAACTTGTACTAAACAATGTAAGATGATAAAACGATAAAAAAAAATATTGTTAATATTTTGCCAATAAAATTTTTTGAGCGGGGGGTATTTTAATGAGGCGGGCGGCAATTCCAAACAAACTATAATTTTATTTTGGCCTTATTTGTAAAAGAGTGTAAGATATGGTAACCATTGTTTACTAGTGCCATTACCATCGAGTCCCACCGGTAACAAATTGTTACTGTTTGTATGTTACAAAATTACCAATGGTAGAACCTGAAACGCACCTATTATTTCATACATGTTAACTCTACCGATTTAGGTGGGAGTTTACCGCTTTTCACTCCATCTCCCGCCTACCACTTTTATTCACCAATCTACCGCTTTTTTTCAAGTTTTGTCAAAAGTATTTTTGGTTCGCCTTGGGTATACATTTTGAAGCCACTAATGTCATAAAATCTTGTTTTAGATATCGTTTGGTTTAACCTGGAAGCAAACAAACGCTTTTTTTGTACAGATATGTACTTAGATTTCAAGCACTTATTTGACAATGACAACACCACAAAACTCAGTGATTTATTGGTTTTAATAAATTTCGTCCACATCACTGCCAAGAAAAAGGAGATTTAGCATTCTTGTTTGGGGTGGGAGGTGTCCTTCATAATTTATTTCGTAGTAATTAATTTATTCAATTTTTTGTGTGGTGTGTGATAAAATTAATAATAGGAAATAAAATGACAAATATTTCTTATCCCCCCCCCCCCAATGCAATTTTTCATTATTATGTTCCCCAAACGAAGTTGGGGAACATATTGTTTTTACTCTGTTTCTTATTATTATTATGTTCCCCAAACGAAGTTGGGGAACATATTGTTTTTACTCTGTTTCTTATTATTATTATTTTTCTTCTTCTTCCTGGGTACTTTTTTGTCCGGGAATGATCTTGTAAACTGTTCATCCGATGTAGGTAAAACCTTTTTAGGGTTAGTAGACATGTTATGTAGATTTGCCTAGTCAAGGTCATTTTGCGCGCACGTGCTTGCAAGAGCACGCACGTGCAACACAAGAAATGATCAATATAATTGATATAGACTTACTTTCTCAATTTTTGATGAAATGCGTTGAAACTCATATTGTAATGATATATTAGTAGCATAGACAAGATGACATGGTCAAAATAGCAAGATCTCACGCGCATGCACGTGCGCTTTGCTCTGATTGGCTGAAACTAAAGTCTCAATATCTTTCTTGTTTTTTGACGAAATCCTTTGAAATTTTGAACATAGTCATGTATTACGATATCTTACAACATGATATATAGCAATTATCATGAAAACACGTGTATGCACGTGCACTGCAATCTGATTGGCTGAAACTTTAAATAGCTATAACTCCCTCGGTTTTCAACCAAACAGGATGGGATTTGGAACATAGATATATATAATGGACTTCTACAAGAAGGTATGGTCACCATGCACATGCATACACGTGCGTGTACGTGCGCTCATGTGCCGCTGCAATCTGATTGGCTGAAACTTTAAACAACTTTAACTCCCTTGGTTTTCAACCAAACAGGATTGGATTTGGAGCATAGAGATATATAATGGACTTCTACAGGAAGGCATGATCACCATGCACATGCATGCATGCATGTACGTGTACATGCGCTGCAATCTGATTGGCTAAAACTTTAAACAGCTATAACTCCCTTGGTTTTGAACCAAACGGGGTGAGATTTAGAACATTGATAGATGTAATGGACTTATACAAGAAGGTATGGTCACCATGCTCATGTATGCACTTGCGTGTACGTGAAATGGGTAAAATTAAAAATACACTTGAATGAGCGTTTTTTTTTAAAAACTTTTGGATTAAATACTTTAATATTTAGCATATTAAAATATATAATTGTGTAGACAATATGATATGGTCATTACGCACAAGCATTCACATGCGCAAGTGTGCAATGAAAAAATTTGAATGAACATAGTACACTTTTGGGTAAACGTTGATAAAGTCTCAAATGCATAGAGTTTGTCTTATTTAATTACGCTTACAGGGAATATGTCTATAAAAGGGAGTTGGGGAGCGTTTGGGGAACATCTGTAACGGTCCCCGTTACAATTAGCACTAGTTATTATTATTTTTCTTCTTCTTCTTCTTCCTGGAACTTTTTTGTCCGGGAATGATCTTGTAAACTGTTCGTCCGATGTAGGTAAAACCTTTTTAGGGTTAGTAGACATGTTATGTAGATTTGCGGAATCAAGGTCATTTTGCGCGCACGTGCTTGCAAGAGCGTGCACGTGCAACACGTGAAATGACCAATATAGTAGATATAGCCACAACTGTTCTATTTTTAGATGAAATGCTTTGAAACTCATAATGTGAGGATGTATTAGTAGCATAGACATGACGACGTGGTCAAAATAGCAAGATCTCACGCGCATGCACGTGCACTTCGCTCTGATTGGCTGCAACTAAAGTCTCAATATCTTTCTTGTTGTTTGACGAAATCCTTTGAAATTTTGAACATAGCCATGCATTAGGATATCCTACAACATGAAATAAAGCAATTATCATGAAAACACGTGCATGCACGTGCGCTGCAATCTGATTGGCTGAAACTTTAAACAGCTATAACTCCCTTGGTTTTCAACCAAAAAGAATGGAATTTGGAACAAAGATAGATAAAATGGACTTCTACAAGTAGGTATGGTCACCATGCACATGCATACACATGCGTGTACATGTGCTGCAATCTGATTGGCTGAAAGTTTAAACAGCTATAACTCCCTTAGTTTTCACCAAAACGGGGTGGAATTTAGAACATAGATAGATGTAATGGACTTCTACAAGAAGGTATGGTCACCATGCTCATGTATACACGTGCGTGCACGTGAAATGAGTAAAATCAAACATACACTTGTATGAGCGTATTTTTTAAATAATTTTGGATTAAATACTTTAATATTCAGTGTATTAAAAATATAGATTGTGTAGACAAGATGATATGGTCATGACGCAAATGCATTCACATGTGCACGCGTGCAATGCTAAAGTTTAAATGATTTTTGTACACTTCTTTGTAAATGTTGTTAAAATCTCAGATGCATAGAGCTAGTTTGTCTTATTTAATGAAGCTTACAGGGAATATGGCCCCAAAAGGTAGTTGGGGAGCGTTTGGGAACATCTGTAACGGTCCCCGTTACAATTAGCACTAGTTTCTTTCAATATAATGTCTAATTAGAAATTTCTAATTGTGTAAAATGTTGATGATTAATGTTGAATCTAACAAATGTTTCCCAGAAACTTAAACAAAACCTCATATGTTTATAAAACTTTGCAAAAATTCTATTGAACTGAAAGTTCCATTTTTCACCAATATATATATGCATGCGTTTGCATTGATGCCTAAATATTAGGGACCATATTTTACTCCAACCTTGAAAAATGTCTTCACTCACTATGACGCAACATTTCAATTCCGAATGTTGGGTCATGACCCCCCCCCCCCCCGCAGCATCAGTTTAGATTGACAGGTATATAATTTAAGAGAAAAATCATGTCTTCTGTTAAAATTACTAAGACTTTACAATAACCTTGGAACTTAAATATAGAAACATAGAAATATGAGAAACTGAAAATAAATGTTAACATTTTTATACCCCCCGCAAACGAAGTTTGGGGGGTATATAGGAATCACCTTGTCCGTCTGTCTGTCTGTCCATCTGTCCGTCTGTCTGTCTGTCCGTCTGTCCGTCTGTCTGTCTGTCCGTCCGTCTGTCCGTCTGTCTGTGCAATCGTGTCCGGTCCATATCTTTCTTACAGAGGAACATTATAATGTACTACTCCACACAAAGATTGCTAATAACCTAAGGGTGTGTCATGACCTTGACCCAAGGTCATTTGGGGAAGTTCAAGGTCACTGGAAGAAAAATTTCATAATTCGTGTCAGGTCAATATCTTTCTTATGGATAAACTTGGTAGGTTCTCATTTCACACAAAGATTGCCCATGACCCAAGGGTGTGTCATGACCTTGACCCAAGGTCATTTGGGGAAGTTCAAGGTCACTGGAAGAAAAATTTCATAATTCGTGTCTGGTCCATATCTTTCTTAAGGATAAACTTGGTAGGTTTTCATTTCACACAAAGATTGCCCATGACCCAAGGGTGTGTCATGACCTTGACCCAAGGTCATGTGGGGAAGTTCAAGGTCACTGGAAGAAAAAGTTTATAATTCGTGTCCGGTCCATATCTTTCTTATTGATAAACTTGGTAGGTTCTTATTTCACTCAAAGATTGCCTATGACCCAAGGGTGTGTCATGACCTTGACCCAAGGTCATTTGGGGAAGTTCAAGGTCACTGGAAGAAAAATTTTATAATTCGTGTTTGATACATATCTTTATTATGCAAAAACTTACTTCTGAAAAACCCAGCGGGGGGTATTTTGTCCTGATTGGACAGTTCTAGTTTTATTTAAAAAAAGAATATAAAGAAAGTGAATAAAAATTACAATAGAACAGTGTGCGGTTTGCCAATGATATTATGATTATTATAGCTGTGATAGGGATAAGGTTTTATTAAGAATTGTATAACAGCAAGGAAATAATAACATTATTTGGTTGAAATAGTATGTTCGGACTTCAGTAATCAGTATTAGTATATGAATAACTTTTTCTCCAGAGATTAAAGGGAAGAGATGGGGGTTAGGGGCATAGGTAGTTAATGTACCTTGTTTTTTGTATAGATCCTATTAAAATTGATTATAAATATTTTTATGCATACCCATTTAATAATTTCTGTAACAGTGGTGTACAAATATATGTATAAAATATAATCATTGGAAAATTATTTAGACATTTGATGCTAATTCATCAAAAAATTTATATAGCATGTATATGTAAGAAATAGCATTCTTTTGATAATAAATTTTAAAAAATTAAATATAACCCATGCTTTTAAACATTGGGAAGCTCCTTATCCACACCTAAAACAATTTCCTTTTAATACATAGCCAACCATGCAAGTAGGTGTTTGGATAGGATACACATATATACACTACTTACATGGTACAATAAGCACTGATCAGGAAGCGAAATGTATGACCAAAAGCACTTAGAACAAACTATTTACTCTGTATTCCTAAAATGCAATCAGGATGGCCAGTGTTAGTTAAGGTGGTAGTTCTGGGAGATGCAGCTGCTGGAAAAACTAGTCTCATTACACAGTATTCTGAGGGAATTTTTATTGAGGGAAACAGGCCTGTAAGTTTATACATAATGTGTATTTTTTTTAAATTTAAGTACATTGTTCAGAGGATTTACCTTAAGATTTCATATTTAAGTATATATCATATATATAGCAGCTTTTGAGAAATTATTCTAATATCTGCTTTAAAAAAAACCCTCTGTTTTAGCCTATAGTATCAAATATGATTTTAATTTTTAAAAAAGTATGAATTTCATTGATACAGAAAGTTGTTTTAATTTGAATCTTTATATTATACTGCTTTAATACTATATATGTCTTCTTGTTTCCCTACAAGTTTGTTGAAATCTTAAATATTTCAAGCTTTTCTAATTAGAGGGATACATTTCTGCAGGAGTAACTTTTAAATTGTAAGAACTACCATTAAAGTTAATATTTAATTTCTTTTCCTGAAAGCTTACAATTGTATCTTATTCTCAGGCTCCTACTGATAGGAACATGGGACCAATATTTTTGCTAGTATATATTTTAGAACTGAAATTAATAAGCAAAGAATTGTGGTTCCCTGCTTTCGGTGTGTTATTGGATGGGCATCTTCGCTAGCCAAGGGTTTCTGATACGCTACTCTCCTCATGAACCCTTGGCATACGCTGATACCGTGAAGTCAAAAGACGATTGTTTTCGTCACGTGATCTCGATTCTATCAGGTACGCACAGATTGCGTCATCGACAGAAATAAACACGCGTGTTTTTAAACAATAAAATGCTTTCTTTGTTTGTTATTACTGGAATGAACGGAAGCAGCTGTTGTAGAAAAATACATAACCCGCGTAAGCGGGTTATGTAAATTTTTTCTGCAATAGCTGCGATCGTTCATTCCAGTAATAACAAACAAAGAAAGACATTTTATTGTTTATATTTATTATCTGTTTAAATAATCAATTAAAGTAGGATTTAAAAGATTAATTATTGTATTAATGATGCGAACCACTGGCGGATTTAAGGGGGGGCGTGGGGGGCGCCCGCCCCCCCCCCCCCCTAAAATTTTCAAAGTATGATGTGACTAATATTTATAATGCCACATTTTGGTACAAAACTAACCAAATAACTGTTATTCTGCCTGGTTTTATTCTTAAAATACACAAAAATCCAGGAGCTTCCGGGGGCTGCGCCCCCTGGGCCCCCACCATTCAAAGTATGACATAACTAGTATTAAACACGTCGTACTTTGGTACATCACTAACTAATACCACTATTAGTAAGTTATAAGTAATTAAATCGTTTATTATATAGTGGCATGTGTTACAATAAAATGAGAATTGAGAAACATTCAATACATTTATTATTCAAACATCCGGACCTATATGCTATATACTTTTAACAAAAATAATCGAAAAATATGCACTATCATTGTGCCTGGTTTTACTCTAAAATACACGAAAACCCAGGAGCTTCGCCCCCTGGGCCCCCACCTATAAGCTATATACTTTTAACAAAAATAATTGAAAAATATGCACTTGTTAATATGTGCCTGGTTTTCTAAAAAACATGAAAACCCAGGAGCTTCTGGGGGCTTCGCCCCCTGGGCCCCACCTATATGCTATATACTTTTAACAAAAATAATTGAAAAATATGCACTATTATTGTGCCTGGTTTTACTCTAAAATACACGAAAACCCAGGAGCTTCCGGGGCTTCGCCCCCTGGGCCCCCACTGGACCCACTGGGGGCCTTAAGGCGGCCCCCAGACCCCTTGCCTCAACAAAGTTATCCACGCCCCCCCTAACCACAAATCCTGTATCCGCCCCTGCGAACGTCTTTATACGTTTCATTGATGGAACAGCCACTGATTAAGAATCTGTACAGGCGACATGCCTACTGTAGTTTATGCAGTGATGAACGCAATGGGGTTTCTTAAGAAATAAAGGAGAAAATATTCAGTGGTCACTGGATGTAAATATAAAACAATTAAATCAAAGTTGTTTTTTTTTTCAAGAATAATTGAGAAAGCAATAATTGAGTTATGTTTATTTATCATTTATACATGTATTACAAATCGGAAGCTTCAATATAGATTCTTAATCTTATATTTAGAAGATATTGGATGACACCATAGCTATTCATAGAATTGCATGTTATCTTACGGATTGTTGTTTACTTTGCGTTTTTCATTTCCGAGATTAAAGAGTCAAGAAGTATACCAAACGCAACGGTGTACCAATCCCAATCAGAAATCGAGAAAAAAAAAACTTCTGTCAACACCGTATGCCAAGGGATTATGAGGAGAGTAGCGTATCAGAAACCCTTGGCTAGCGAAGATGTTGGATGGGATGCCATTATTTATGGTAAATTGTGTCAAATATGAACGCCCTAGTATATGTCATTCAAGAGTTATCACAAGAGTTAAAATTTTTGAAATTAGGTCAGGGTCAAGAGGTAAATGATAGCATGCTCGCAAACATCTTGTCAAGGTCACAGGGCTAAAAGTCATGGATATTTGAAAGGTTACAGGTAATGTGATGTGAAATTGGAAAACACTTTGAAATTCTCTTTTCCTTCAAAAGTTATGACCGATGTGACAGACTGGCAGACGGACACGTTGTCAGAAAATGGGATTTAGTGTCTCATGCTGTCTTGAAAAGCATGGTTCAATGAATGCCAGTTTACAGTTGTGTTTTATCAGTACATATCTACAATAGAGAATATATAATGGTTTAAGATTGTGGCTCTCTCATAGGTTTATTTCTTTACCTGCATTTATTAAAAGAAATGGTAATTTCTTATTGGGGAAAAAAATCGTCTACTTTCTAAAATAAATCCTGCCCCGAGTTCTTCATCATTAATCTTCAAATTCCTTCAAAATGTAGCATATGTTTGGTAGTGGCAGTATTTTTTTAACACTAGCTTATTATATCTTTGAGTATGTTTTTCTTTGGCGGAAGTATGTCTTGCATTTGTTTCTATGACATTTCCTGGTTTAGAGTATCCAAAGCTTCGTAACCAAGGAAATATGATAGGAAATCGCGATGCACGCATTATTATCAAAGATACAGATAGAGAGTAAATATTACGTATGTCATAATACAATGGCGACATCGGGGACGTTAAGCTGTTCCTTCAAGGTTGTAACATTAGGAAAGTGTGCTGCAGGAAAGACTTGCCTTGTCACTAGGTTCGCTTGTGGACAATACGCCGAACAAAGTGAAAGTGTAAGTAGACGTTAATTCCGATCACGGGTAGTAATAACTAAATAAAATAAATATATATAAAGAACAAGTCACAAGGACTTGAGACTTGATGCACTGTACATATCTGAATGTTATCATAGTTCTGACAACCCCGCCACTTGATATTGTAATTCTCTAGCAAGATATTGTATAAGAGACTATGCTAAATACATAAATATTGAAAAAAAATTGATCAAAACCCCTCGAAAAGTTAAAAATTTTAATTTAAA
>NW_026940290.1:0-12172 GCF_032062105.1 Saccostrea cuccullata
ATTTTGATTGATATTTTGCCGTTTATTCAGAAAGTAAATAATTCTTCTTTTCAGTGAAATTTGTTCCACCCACTAAACGGGAAATCTAAGGAAAGGTGCATTCGAAATGTATTTGAAAAAAGTAACAATTATAAACATTATATTATTTTTGAACTTAAATGCGTCAATGAACAAAGAAAAGATCCGTTTTTTTTTATGGTTTTCTTTATTTAGGCATACATTTTTCAAAAGAGTATCAGTATAATTGCATAACCATTGATTGTTGTAGCAATAAGTCAAGGAACCAATTAGTTAGGATTTTTCAATTACCAATCCAATCGAAAAACTGAAGTAGATCTAGGTTTAAAGAGTAAGTTATGATGGTTTGATGGCTTTCGACTTATATATTCTGCGCGAGCCCTAACTGTTGCATCACTAAACATATTTTTGAACAACATGTATCACTGTTTGTGGGAATTTTTTTTATTTTTCCAAAAGAACATCTTGAAGACGTCTATTCTATATTTTGCAGAACATGTAGTTTAATTTCACCTTGTGTGCGATCTAGGGATTTTCAAAAAAATATGCAAACATACTGCAAAAAGTGTCAATATTTAAAATATGAAAAATGTCCAAAAAAAGTTAACCCTAGTTTTTAAATAAACCCGCTTCGAATGAGGCAGTTTACATTTTATAGATTAACCGTAATTAAAATTTTCATTGATGAAAATCGTTGGATCAATTACTTAGTAATTAATGTTTATGACAATTCACCTTTGAAGATGGACATTTGCGGGTCTTTTTTATGTTTCGAAAACAAAGAAAAGTAGACCCACTCAATCAAAATGAGTGATTTCACAGTATTATTCTCACTTATATTCTGGGTTTTTTCCTCGAAATTTTCTCATTTAGCGAAGGCATGCATAAGTAAGGCTATTTTCAATGTAAATACAAGTTTTCTTGAAAGTTAAGAAATATTTCGTATGGGTCACACTATGGTTGCAATTTCCCAAAAAAATCGCAAGCAATTAAGTTTTAGAAATATTTATTTTATAAGCAAAGTACCTATATGTAATTTTGCAACTAAACAAATTAAGTTAGATAAAACAAATTACTAGTTTTTTTTTTTAACCCTCAGGCTAAAAACAGCATTCATGAAAAAAAGAGAAAAAAAGATTTAATTAATTTGCTTTAAAAAGAACTTATGATAAACGCTGCAGCAGTTTGAATTTCGATAAGATGTTCGTGTATTTTAGAAGGTGTTTCATAGAAAAACAGATAAAATCTTGGGTACGTGACAGAATCCATCACTAACCCTGTTAAATGACATCTGTCGAGAGTTAATCGTCTACAACCTCAGTCAGAAACCAAAGGGAAACCAGCAGAATCTGATAAAGTCCTTCCTCGTTGTGGGTTTTATATCAAGGTCATTCATAAAAGGAAGAGCCAGTTATACACTGTCATGAATCGTAGAGAAATCGGAAACGTACAATATTGAAATACATCACAACCCACCTGTTTTTACAGCTCCATAATTTTCATCCCAATATTTGGTCTTATAATTTTAATGAAGAAATTTTCAAAGTCCCAGCTGCACGAAACAATGCAGTCTCAATATACAGCATAACGCTAAAATGTTTATACGAATTGCATTATTTTGAAGTTCTGATAAATGCAAAGTTCTATATTTAGTTCAAAATTGATGTTTTCGATTGGTGAAAGTGGGGTCTGAATATTTTCTTAATTGCAAGAAATATGCATTTTTAATCACATGTAAAGGTCTTTATAAAGTATCACTAAGTCTTATGAATGAAAAGAGAGTACATGTAGGTCTATTTTTGGGCTGGGTGCAAAACCACAACTTAAATATACGGGCTTTATAACAATACAAGCATTTTAATAAGATTACTGCTTCCTAAGTGATCATCAAGCGTTTTTCTGTTCATGATGTAAAATATCAATGAAAGTACATATAAGACTTTCTAAAAGCAAACATCCCTAATGATTAATGGTCCTTAAAGCTTCTCTCCTTAATCTAACCGCACAAGTCTTCCAAATTCTTCGTAAGACGCTTAAAACCACAAGAATAAGTCTTCACATCAAAGTTAGGTCACGTCGATGTTAGAAAACCTTTTCATGATTTATTTGAAATTTTCTGCATTTCAGAAACCTCATTGAAAACCTACATGAAAATTAAACGGATATTTTCTCTTCCTGAGAAATCAATACCATCAGTTGCATTAAAAGAATAAACAGGATCTGATATATCTTGTCTTATAAGCTACATAAAGAGAATTGGTGTATATAGTATACAGTTTTGTTTGAACGCAAGATAAGTGTTTCCCTTTTTGCCAATGTTTATAACAAAACTCTTACATGTGTATTATGTAGAAAAGATTACCAAGTGAAGTAATGTATTCTCTAACAGACCCATTTTCTTTTACAAGCAATTTTACAGAACATGAACTTGAAACGTAATGCAATATATTTCTCAATATTAAAAAAGCTAATTACCATATTTCGAGGCTTGACCAAACTGCTATAAACTCTTTTATTAGTATTGACAATTTTCGAGAAATATAAACTTTTAAATATTTTATTACCTCTTTATATTCTACTTAATTCAATTTCAATAAGATTTGCCTTTTTCAAATATGAAAATAGCATATAAAACTAGGTCTCGACTATCGCAACACGCATAAGTTAAAGATGTACGTATGGTGTCTCTTTTCGATAAGCATTTCAAATTCGGTGATACACAAGATATAATATACGCAATTATATAGAAACAAAGAACTATATGCGGTATATTGCATATATTTGCCCCCCCCCCCCCAAAAGTCAAATTTTGAAAACTTCCTGAAATGTACTGAATTCTTTAAATTTTATGAGAAATATAAATAAACAGAAAATATTATAGTGTCAAAGCAGTGTATTTACAATTTTAGTTTTCATGACGTCACAAACTAGTCTGATTTTATATCCTTCTTCAGAAAGAGGACAAAATGGACAAAATTTCAACAATTTTAGCTTTAAAATTTATAGAGCGCAAGTTTGTCCAGGAACAATATTGACATATTTCATTGATATTATCATTCTACACATTAAATCAAAATATTGATCCTGAACACACATGCGCTAGGTGACTTTTACTTATAATATCGACGAAATATGTTCATTTTTCTGTAAAATTCATAAAAAACTGAAAATTACGTCATGTTTGTGACGTCATTGCGTACATATGGCGTCATTACTTATGTAAATATTAAGTGCTTTGAAGTCAGCATATATTCCCCTGTTTAAGAACTTAATTAAATATATCTCCATCAAAGTTTGATTTCGGGGGCAAATATTGGTTATTACCGAATAAAGTTCTTTTGAGATAACATTTGAGCTCTCAATTTCAATGCTACAACTCAAAACAAGCTGGATTATAGATGGTGTATAGGAAAATGGGAGTAATGATAATTAGAAAGAACCATTTGACATGCGTTACAGGAAAAGCGTTCTGAAATGCAACATCATAATGACGTCAGTGATTTTTTTGGCGGCGATAGACAAGACTTTATGTTTTGTGCATCGTAATTTTTTTTTTAAATTCAATTTCATCGAATAAATTTCTAACTAAAGCAAACAGTAAATAGGAACAATTTCGTGAAAAATATTGTTGAAACATTTTAAATTTGAAGAAACTTAGTATGATCACTTGTGTCATTACATGTACCTTTCGATCCTCCCTCGTATATAATCACGCCTACTTTAATTTCCAAAAATGCTTTGTAAAAAATTCGAATAGTGACTGTAGCTTTATGTCCATGCAATGGACCTGATTTCAAACAATATAATTCAAATTTGCTGACAATTTAAAAATTGTCCACAAAAAATTTGCGTAATATCTTTATTTTTCTTTAACGCGTACAATGTTATAAGGTAGAAAAAGAAAGAAATAATTTTATACCATAATTGAAAAAAAAATGAAATTATAGGGGCCAAACTTGATCACATTATAACATAAATAGACAGATAAAGGAGGCAGTGCGAAATCTGATAGGAATAATAAAAAAGGAAAAATAACAAACAGTTATCGATCTAAATAAAATCCTACAAACAAAACATATCTGTGCACGGGACATAAATCATGGGACTCCTGGGTAATCCAGAGGTAGGGTCAGGTGTATAGGAGAGGAAAGCATCCCCTGTTGACCAGTGTCACACACCTTTACCACTATGTATTTATTTGGTAGTCAAAGCATGTTTAAGAACAAAATTAAAGTCAATCAATATTCTATTTTATCATGTGTACAAATGTAATATATTTGCTGTGTTTTTCTAGTAATAATATAATATTTGCTTTGTTTTCGAAACATAAAAACAGTGAAATTGATTTGAATACAATCTTTGTGTATACTCACGCGTAGAAATATACACGTAGAAACGTGCGCTAATGTAACGTCACAATGAGGCTACAGAGAAGTTAGAAAAATGGAACAAAATAGGGCAGCGAGAAATTCAAATATTGAGTATATTTTTTATGCTTTAAGATATGGAAAATGTAAACCTAAGGAATGTTTTTAAGTTTACTGTGAATTATTGGTGACTATGTTAGCGCTTCATGAAATATCCTTACGTGACAAGTAATAAATCACGCAAAAATTTAAAACATCCTTAATAAATATGATATAGTATAAAATATAATCTTATGTTATGTGATGATATAACACAATACAATATGATAATTATATCATATAATAATGAATTAAATTGTATACTTTAATACCGGGGTATATTTTCTATTCTTCTGATAATTTCTTGAGTTAAATTATATTGTGATACGTCACATGTTTATTATATCAATGAAATTTTGTAATATAATGCTATTTTCAGCCTTATTGGCATAATTGTTTTCAATTAATAACAACAATAACCTTGTATAGGAAGTCCGACAGTATAGACGGACAAACCAGCATGGAGTTATATTCAATTCATTTAGGTCTATTTTTGGTATTGCTCACGAGAGAAAACACAAGACTGGGTAGAAATTTCACCACCATGAACTTGAGCGACAGTTCTACCTCTCAAGACTATCCGACTCATGCGCAAGTGCATGTCCGAATGTCTCAAGACCCTTTCAATGTAAGCTATGCAAAACCATACAGTAGTCACCCCAAACGAATCGGATAGGAAAACGCATTGAGGGGTTAGGTTAACGTTAGATTTACTCGCTTTCTTGGTATTTATCTTTACATTCATTGCTCTGATTTCATGGACTCGTTCGAACATACAAAGTGGAAAAATATACAGACTTCAAAAACGGAAGTTTGGACTGAGAATGAAGTTTTATCAAATTATTGCCCCAGCTGGTTATGATGGAGCACAGCAAAGGGTCAAATTTAATTTACGAATATATATTAGGAATTAATTTGAATAAATCTTCAATAACAACAAAGTTATGATAACTGAATATTCACTCTCAGGTAGTGAATATTCAAATTTGTTAAAATGTAAGGTGGGTAGAGAGGGACGACAATAAGCGATCAGAGTTTGCAGAAGAAAAAGTAGGGAAAATCTTTAAAGTTCTGCTTAAGATCACCAAAACCATCCTGACGCAGTATAAATTCAAATTTCTTGAGTAAATACTGAACTTAGATATCCTTTTTCTTAACCAATGCGCTCAGGTCAGCGATTTAACCCATGGTCCTCTTGTTTTATCTATAAATGCTAACTGCTCAAAAGTTCTCAAAAAGAAAGAAGTCTGTCTTGAGTTATTATGTCGACTTGGGGTTAGACAAAGGTATGTGCATAAAATTCACAGTCAAATTTAACTTTCTCTACAAATTGGAAATGATAATGAAATCCAAATGGTTGTATAAATTTTAGATTTGTTTGGACTGTTATTGGCCAAAAGGCATACACAGAACATCGAAACACAATTTATCATACTAAAGTCGGGTTGGTTCAGATTGTGCAGGTTCCCTCCGAAGATTCCTATTTAGGACGAAGAACGTTATTGCAAAAAGATTGGACATGTCCCCCAGATCAAGAGGAAGGAGAATTGTTTCGTCAACCAGTGGATCTAAGAGAAACACTTTTTTAAAAAAAGCGTCGTTTAATCAGAACTTTTCGATAGATCCCATCTGCGCATTGTTTTGAAAACAAATCATATGGAATTGGTACAAATTATGCAGGAAACCTATTTAGACCTGTTTGCAGACTTTTAGCAGTATTTTTGATTGTAATATTTTACATGCCAGCACCTACTGCGACACGGGACCTCGGTTTAATGGTCTCATCCGAAAGACCGGTCTCCATAATCTTTGATTCTATTCTATGTATACATATAATTAGTTTTTAATAATTCCTTATATATATTACGTATCTCGTGTTGTTTTTTCATTTTGAGTTTTTAGCACAGAAAGGTTCTTCAGTGAATTACTCTTAAAGTATTCTGGCTCATTTTAACAAAAGTTATTGGAAGCAGATCAAATATGGACCTCTAAAGCATCAAATTTGTTTCAGCTGCCACAGAGGAGTAAGCACCTCCTCTGACAAACAGTCACACCCGCCATGTGCTCTTTGTCATAATAGGACAAATGGGAATAGCTTGTCCTGCTTTAGAAGTTGTTCATGCGAGATCATTCGCTTGCCTATAGATAGTTTTTGATGGACCTAAATTTAGCAAGATTTACTTCCCTTAAATACTGGCCGCCATACTGGAGATCCAAATGCTCATATTCCTTCATTGTTCAACCAATTTTAAACTTTATATTTGCGATTTTGAATTAGGAATCATTATTTTTCTGAAGCATGTAAATTTTTGGAAGCCTCTTTTATTAAAAAAAAAATTATTTAAGGTAGGATTCTTATCTGGTTTCTGACTAGATGAAACATTCAAAGTACATTTGCTTATATTTCTTACATATTTAGGTGTAAGGGAATAAAAAGACCACATTTTTCTTTCCTCATCTCAATTGTACAACTTTAAATGGAAATGGTAAACTGTGTTTGAAAACTAGCAGGGACTATGTTTTTGGCGGAATGGTGGCGTATGAAAATATATTCTTTTCTGTCTCTCAAAATTATAATAAAACGATGAATTGAGTTACAATTTTTACACATTCAAGGACTTCGGGAAATTTTTTAATGTAAGTTGAATTAATAATAAGGGACTAAACTTCAAAATATATCAAATAAATATGATTTTTCAAACAAACTAGAACTACGTTAGCTTTTAATCGCTTCCTATCAAAGTGCAGATTTGAGCCACAAATCCATAAAAAGTATTTTTTCTCTCTTAGTAAACGATCAAAACTTTTTGTTTTTTTATCATTTTGTAAATTTATAACACTGCCTTATTATATGTGAAAATAAGAAAAAGTTAAATATAGGAAGCATATGAAAATAACTAATATATCTTTAAAAATTAAGAAAAACAGAGAAAATTCGGATTAGCCAATGTCCAGCTGAGTTGAATTATTTATGCAAATTACGTAATATCATGCTATAGACCAATATAGTAATAGCTTTTATGCATAAAGAACAATCTTTAAACTTTTGAAATAGAAGTAGGCATCACATGATTGACATCAGTAATTTTTTATTCTTAATGTCAAGGAAAAAGATAATGAACTTGAGCTGACCTTGCCTCTAATATACAACGTTCAAATTTAATCTCACTGATACTTTCACTTAGTAATATTGTCATCTTGATTCTGTGAAAATTTCATTAATTTTTAAATGCAAGAAATATGAGAAGAATCCTACCTTAATAAAGATTTTCACCAAATATTTCTGCTATATTTTCTTTAACTTGGTAAGACAAAGAGGAAAACTCACTGAGTCGACCTCCAATATGGCGGCCAACGGGAGGTAACTTTTGCTAAATATAGGTCCATCGAAAACTATCTAATATATCTTGGGAAGCTGACGATGAAAAAGTTGAAGTAATGAAATTTATGATCAAATCAAGTTTGGAGGAATACTTTTATAAATTGTGAAAAGTTGTATGTTTTGATAATGAGTATTGGTTTTAGTGAAACATTTTATGTTTTCGCATTTTGAAATTTCTGAAACTTCCTCGGAGTTTTTAGATAAACAACACTTTTCAGGTATACTGTTGTACTTTACTCCTAAATTCTTCCTCAATGCTGTCAATATTAATATTATACTGAAGCGTAAAGAAGTAGACTCGGTAGAACATTAACTAAAAATGATATGTACCTTTGGTGGTAAGGATTTCTTTGCATAATGGAAATCCAGTAAATATTTGTGAACTCGATCAGAATTTCTTTAATGAATATCTAAAATACTTTAAACAGATATAGCTACAATGAAGCTACAATGTATGGTATGAGTTTGGTAACTACTATCAGAATTAATTTCAAGCTCCTCGAAAACCCTTTTTTTATCATGGACCTGCCTCACAAACTTTAAGACAGTTTATGTTGTTTCCTGTTTTGTCAACTGGGGTCAGGCCCCGAATCATTAACTGTCTGAGATAAGAATTAATTCAAAACTCAATTTAGTGTTCCTTTAAAAAAAAAGAAGATAAAAAGTCAACATACATTCATACTGTAATAAATTATAAACATGAACTAACCTTTCCAATAAATTCATTAACTTAAGATCAAGATATTGAAAATCTAAATATTGACTTCAGTCTATTTTACATGTAGTTTACGGTTTTAGCTGGTACCTACAGATCATGACAGACCTTAGTCGAATCCAGGTAATTCAGAGAATTTGTGTCCCCCGCTTGGGCAAAAAGTAAACCATGCGCAGTTCGGGGGGAGGGGGGATCCCTCTGACTGAATTTTTAGAATTATTTAATGAATACATGTTTACTGAAGCAAATAAAAGACTGTATGTCAATATGGATATAAAGATTTGATTGCTTATTCTTAATTCTGGTATAGAAGATTCTTTTTATATGGAATATTTATCACGCTGTAATGATGATTTTATGATTTTGTACAAGCTAGACCTCATAATTTTTTCATTTCACATGCTGAATACTTTCATTTAGTGAAAAATGTATTTCGGAAAAAAAAAGAAAATGGATCGTCCGGGAATCTAACCCGGAACCCCTCACATGTGAAGCGAGAGACATACCAATACACCACGGAACTGCTGTACATTGACAAAATTATATGCAAAGATGAAGTCACATATATGTATATATTCACGTTTGATATAACACAATGCATGGTGTCTTATTTAACCTTTATTAAACAGTTCTAATAGATGTAATAAGAATAAAAGTCCGCCGAGAACCTGTTTTATACGTGATAATTCTCCTCATGCCCCTGTGCTAAAAATTGCGACATGTAATACAATAAATACTAATAAAACAAACGGGGCGGCACACTTTTAGAGGGGTGAGAGGGGTCCTAGGGAGTTTTGGTATAAAATTACATTGCAAAAGCTCAAATTCTCTTGAAATATCGCCCGGAAAGGATAGTGTTACACACAGACAGAATGTATAAATTTACGACCTTGAACTTTGACCTTTTACATGTAACCTCAAAATTAATAGGGGTCTTTCTTAGGCCACAGGGAGTTGTTATGTAAAATTTCATTGCAAAAGCTCAAAGGGTTTTCGAAATATCGTGCGTAAACGAAAGTGTTATTACAGACAGAATTTGCAAATTTATGACCTTGACCTTTGACTTTTTGACCTCAAAATCAATAGGGTTCTTCTTTAGTCCATAGGGAGTTGCTTTACAAAATTTCATTGCAAAAGCTCAATGGGTTCTCGAGATATCGTGTGGAAACGAAAGCGATACAGACAGACAGAATGACGGACGGACGGACGGAAAGACCCAAATTAATATTCCTCACTTTTCAAGCGGGGGACAAAAAATAGGTAATCACTGTTCCTTCCCTGAGCGCTTGGCACTTGTGGATTCCTCGTTGCTTACTGGGCCTGAGTGCGGAGAAAATATCTATTTAATAAGGATTGAATACGGTACCACATTGATTTTAATATTCCCCCTCAATCGTTTTATCCACTGTGACAAAATGTTTTCATATTTGGTATCAGATCAGTGTTCCATAATGCACATGTACTATTTGCATCTGCAACTTTCCAACATCTTTCTTTTGAGAATTATATTACCACCTAGAATGATGAAAATGCACCCTTTCAGTCATTCTAAGGAGCTCTTAGCTTCACTTTAAAAAAAAAAATTTCCAGAATAATGCTACAGTACTGTACTTCAGATGAACAGATACAACCCCTTGAAATCATAATTACTGCCGAATGTCTTGTAAAAATCTTTTTTTAACTCTATAAATCGGACTCAATTTAACATGTGGTGCATCGAAATGGTTTGAAAAATCACTTACCATTGATTTTGCTATATTGAAAATGTCATAAATTTTTTAGCACCAAGTTATATCATATCCCCCTCCTAATTAATTAGAATACAAATATGTATGTTTCATACATAAACAATATGTTTAGTATTAATGTGTTAATTATTTAAATACGAAATAATTGTGTCTATTATAATGATATTTTTATTTAAGTTGCAAAAGTATCAAATGATATGGAAATAGAGATAGGATGCATTACATGATGATACTGGCAGACAGAATCATAAAGGGACCTAATACTGACAGAAAATTATTTTACTATTTATACTCTTTATCAAGGCGAAACTTCGAATGATGACACTTTGTCCTAAATCCAATACTAATCCACATGCATAAGACTTGAGACCCATCTACAGGTTTTCTAAAAAAAAAAAACCGCACAGATGTAATAATATTATTTGAATTCCTCTTTTTATGGAAAATGGGCAATATGTTATGCATATAATAATAATAATATATGAATTTATAAAGCCCTGAATATTAATAAATTAACTCTAAAGCGCTGCACAATAAAACGCAAGTAAACATAATTTAAGAGCTATGAATACATATATAAAATATTAACACATACTCATAATTATATGATATTACATATCGAACTCCTTCTAAAACATGTCTTAAAATCATGCGCTATCCCTGTAGAAAGCATCTTCGCAAGACAAGGGTGACGACCACTTCTCTTTCTCTCCTCTTTTCACTTCTTTTTATAAACGAAAGTGTCAAAAAAAATGTTATAATCGATATTGTTATGCGTTAAAGTTAGTTTGTTTTACAAGCTGTTTGTAAGACTTTAAAACGCATTTTTCTTTGGATTCAAAGCCCAACAAGCTAAATTAGAGAATCAGTGTTCCTCGCCAAAAAAGAAGAGCATGCGCCGATCTAGAGTGGGGTCAGGGGTAGCACTTTAAGAAAGACGGGTGGGACCATAGAGACTTATTCGATGCAAAGGCTAAAAACACCCCCCTCCCCAAAGCCTTGGGAAAAACTTTAATGTTTATGTAAGAAATAAAAAACGATATCGTTCAGGTTTGAAACCTATTTTATTCAAATTTTATTTTATTTTTATTTTATTCAAATGCACAATTAGCACTTTTTTATTGTTCCTTGTTTGATATAAATCAGTTTTTCCAATCAATAACCCACATGTTACCCATCTCATCTCAAAATTAAGTTATGGCGTAAACACGACCTGAACATAGTTTAACCAAAATAAATTCAGTGTGTTATGAATAGAACTTTGTATATAGATATTGCTTTTAAGTGTTTAACGCATGGCCAAAGTATACATTTCCTAAATTCAAGTGAATTAACTTTTAAAATGGAGAAAATAAAAGCAGTTTTTATTGTTTACTTTTACAAATTCGGAAATATTTAGTTCAAAACTATTGCATATTCCTTAAACATTAATTGTTTATGGGTAAACATTGACCTATGCCTACGCTCTTAGGCAACATTATGTCAGAGGAACAGACGTATCGCAATGTCAAGCATGTTCACATGCATTTTGATCGCAAAAATATAAAGACTTAATTTACATAAACTTTAACCTACTTAAACTTTTAAAGAAATGCGTGTTTTCTTTCGTAATACAGTGCTACTGAAATAAGCTGTAATTGTCTTTGGTCTTTATTGTATTTATCCTCCTGATACAAAATACCGTATTATTCGATGCATTTTCGACTTTCAAACGTAAAATTGTTTGGGTGCTCTCTCCCACCCGTCTGACTTTATCATTTCAGCAGGCATGCTTATGGAGCTTTCTTAGGATTAAGACATATCTTAAGACGGCCTTATGACACATCTTAGTCTTGAGTGAGAT
>NW_026940291.1:0-12253 GCF_032062105.1 Saccostrea cuccullata
CTACGCAGCAATATTCAATGTCTATACTAAGTATATATTTGTAAAAAAGCCACCCCCCGGTTCCGACACTTATATGCTGAACCTGGACAACAGACAATGGAATTTTTATAAAGGTAATTGTATGTAGAATGCAGAAATCCTCACGGGGGGTTTCCTCTCTCTCTTTATCTGCTTTTTCTAGAAATCATTAATTATTTATGTCTAGAAATTTAATTCACATTAAATTCTATTTTCATTATCATTGTACCACAGAATCAAACTCGTTTATTATACCCCTCGCAACAAGTTGCGTGAGGTATAATGTTTTGGACCCATCACTCAGCCTTTTTTTTTTTTGGTCAGCGCAACTCTTATAAACTAATGCGCAGAGTTTTGTCGAACTTTCGAGATATTTAAAGGAGTCAATGTGTCTGTATTTGCGCATCACCAGGAAATTCCGAAATCTTTATTTTGTCGGGAATTTCCACACTTTTATATTTAGATTTTGGCCATATCTTGAATATAAAGATGAGCAGTTTGTCAGGGCAATTCCTCATAAACCGCTGCACACAATTTCGTCAAAATTTTGCAGATATTTAGGACAATGTGTATAGATGTGCATATTACACAATTTATGATTTTACGATTGCTTTATTTTTTCTGTGAATTTCAGCACTTCGACTTTTGTGGGAGCGTGGGGTATGTGAATTTGCTCACTTTTTCTTTCATTGTTCATAAAATTATAAATAACTTTAAATCAAATTATATTAGGTCTAATAAAGCCAATACACAGTATTTATTTGATTATATTTGATCATAAAGAAATCCGATCTGTTTCCGACGTTTTTCTTAAAATATTTTTATGAGAGTGTTATGCATGTTTTATTACCCCCCCCCCTTCACAGGAAAATATCTTCATATCTTCAAAAGGTTAATGATTCGTAATAATGCATGCTTTATTATAAATTTGATGAAGTTAAGCCATGTTTTCAAAAATTTTAATTACACCATTTACAGACAAGAGTAATGTTTATTCTTGAAAAAAAAATTATTTGCATTTTCTTCAGTCAACCCCACGGCGCTTTCAACCTTTGATATTTTCCCTGACCAAATAAAATGATCGGCATGGACCACGTGTGTCCAAGCAGTTTTTACTGTTGAGTTAGCAATGGATTACATGATTTCTGAGATGCATTTTTCAATAAAAGTAAAATAGGATAATTCTTTCGACATGTGCACATCCCTGTAACGATAGCGGTATTCAGGTAAATATTTCTATCACTGCGTTTGACGCGTTTACTCGACTGACCTGCATGGAATTTTTGCTCTACTTGAATGTATTCCGTGTAAGTGTATTTTCTATATTGCAGCAAATGCATTCAAAAATAATTTAATTCTCGGTATAGTTCTAGTTTTTGTTGAATTTTTACTTTTCAAACATGTATTGGTCAGTTTATGGACTTCTAAAAACTATGCTATCGGAGATGTGCACATGTCGACAGCCAGGATAGAAAATCACTCAAGTGAAACAATTGTAAAAGGCTATATATAGCAGGTACAGGTGGCCAAAAATGTTCGATTAAATATGGCGGAATCGAAGAAATATGGCGGACAAAGGCGTACAGGAATGTAGTAAGTCGTACAAAGATGAAAACTGATGCCTTTTTAAGAGTTCATGTCAGCTTTAATGTTTGTGGGTAGGCAAAATTCTGTTCGTTCGTGGAGATGTTATTTCGTTGGTGACTCGTTTATAGGCTTTTCTTGGGCCTGCGTGGTATAGTTGTTGGTAACATGGATCAACCAGAGTTCAGAGTTTATGATACCCCAAGATGAATGTGGATTAGATACTTTGCGCAGCCTAAATTGTTCATCATAGGTGAACCAATCGTTCCCAGATCTATCGGCGGCCATTCTTATACAGTAAAACTCGGTTATAACGAAGTCACTGGGACCTATGAAATTACTTCGCTATATCCGTAATTCGTAATATCCGTATATTGATTGATTGTATATTGTTTAACGTCCCTCTCGAGAATTTTTCACTCATATGGAGACGTCACCGTATGCCGGTGAAGGTCTTCAAATTTTGACCTTTACTCGGCACTCAGGGCCATTAAGCAGTGAGGGATCTTCATCGTGCCAACGCCTGCCGCTGACACGGGGCCTCGGCTTTTAAGGTCTCATCCGAAGGACCCACAACTTTCACTTCAAATGCCGAGCGCATGGCGAAGGAACAGTTGCTACCCATTTTATCGACTGGGTCAGTCGCGGCCGAGATACGAACTCACGACCTCCCGATCACGGAGCGATAATATCCGTATAAGAAATTAACAAGAAAACATTGACGTTACCATCAATTGTCGCCCGGGAAATATATAAAGTAAAAAATGAAAATGAGTCTTGATCATCAAACCGCTTTGATGTGTGTGAAAAGGCATGCGTCTAATTGATGGAGACGATAGTCGCGAATATTTTGAAAACTTGTAGTCGGATAAAAGTAAATAAAAAAGATACCATTTTAAACTTGATCAATTCCTCAAGTAAATGTTGGCTGTATAAAATATAAATTGAAGTTAAACACACCCATCACCTATATTTAAAAATGTATTAATTTTCAATTTTAGAATATAAAATACGAACTGTGCAGAGTACGTTTTTATCCGAGAAGTAAAATTCGATGTTCTAAAAAAAGGGACCTGTCGTTTTTTCGATAGTAAATGATAAGCAACTTTATATATTAAATATGAAAAACATATATATTTTTACAGATTCACTTTATGGAAGTAAATATATTATATATCTCGTAATTTTTAAACGTAAAGAACATTTTGATTAACAATCTTTTAAATGTTGAGAAAACCTTCAATTCTAAATAACTACTCCCATCCCAATCCCCATACACCAACACTTAAACTTATATGTATAGAGCAGCCCGGTCCTCCGGGCTGCAATTAAATTTATTTAGCTGGGGATCCAAATTGACTTCGCTATATCCGTGAATTAGCAATATCCGTGTTCGTACTTTTTTAGCTCACCTGAGCCGAAGGCTCAAGTGAGCTTTTCTGATCACATTTTGTCCGTCGTCCGTCCGTCTGTCTGTCCGTCTGTCCGTGTTTACGAGAGTGCATTTATTGGGTATTTTTCATGCCAAGATTGTACTTATTGGGTACTTTTTGCTTATTGGGTATACCCAATAAGAAGTGTCATTGAATATGCTTAAAACACCCTAATTGGGTATTTGCAGGTTAGTACCCAACAAAACTTGGACACGACGATTTGTCCAAAAAAGTGTCTAAAAAAGTTGCTTTCACGGACGCACCGTGTTTTGTTGTTTCAGTTTTACATTCGGAACTCTAAATTCTCGAGAGTTCCGAAAATCAACTTCCGTTGATCCTGATCATAACAACGTTTGTTTTCATGGAAAAAAAATATGGCGACTAAGAAACACTTAATGTCAACAAGATTTTCTGATTGACAAGAGAAAAGGTAAGTTTATTCGATTAATATTTATCCATTGCTGGGTTCTTTTTTAAGGAAAATAGATTTTAATGTAATTTTGAAAACAATTGTGCCCAAAATTAAAATAGACATATCGGAACAATTAATCCTAAGTTCCACTTGTTTTATCTTGAATTTTCTCTGTCTTTCTAACTCTCTTGAGGGCGAGAAGTATTTAGTAAATGATCGTATATTGTTAGTTAATGTTTAATAAATCGAAAGTGTTTATTATTTAATTTGATATCATAACCAACTAAGTATGTTCTGACAATGTATATTGGATAGGGAAATGAAAACTTTAACAATCGTGTGTTAATAAATCAGCTGTAAATTATCGGTTCATGTAGACAGTATTACAATCGCAAAGTGAGCTGAGATGATGATAAATGGGATAATTGACAACAACTAAATAATTGTATGTAAGTTTATATCATCTGATATGTAACTTATGAGATTCATTGCATTACTGATGAGTGTCTGCTTTATTTTGATTTTTTTAAAATTATTGTTTTTATCATTTGTTTTAATTAATTTAAAACAATACTGAAATTGATTTAGGGCTACTATAACTATTTCACATGATGGGTGTGTAATTACCATCGCGCTACACCCGGGGCTTCCATTTTGAGGATGGGGCTAGTGGTTTTCTGCACTGAAAAACCCCCTTGGGCTATTAGGAATTTTAAAATACACATGTAATGCATGAAAAGAAATTCCATTACTTTCTCAAGAGTAACCTTATTACTTTTTTGATTAAAAAATTGCATGTAAATGCCTTTTTTATTATATTCCTTTTGTTTCAATAATTGTCATGTCAGCATAAGTGTGCTAATTGTGTTGGTATTTAAAATTTTTTTTACTAATTTAGTAAACAGATATATGAATTTATCTTTAAATTACTTGCTTAAATAAAGATTTCAATATGAAAGGATATTAAAAGTAATTAAACATGTTCAAGTATGTAAAAATTAATAAATGTTTAATGTAATTTTAAACACATTAATAACCATTTGTTTTGAAAGTGCCCTCGTGAGATCCTGTCGCGACACAAAGTGCCCTTTTGATTCCTTGATTACCATGCCTTTTTAGGGTCTACATTTAACACTATTTAAGCACCACCGGTATTTTCACTCGTTTTTGCTATTAAATTCCCTAATATAGAAATATTCCAGACAGCATGCTCATATTATCAATAAATCTCCACAACTGCATCCATTTTGCAGTACTACAAGACTGATTTACTTAAAAACGATCTTTTATTTCCTAATTTGAATTCCCCTCTTTCCTTTGTTTAATATAGCAATATTTGCTTGTACATATATGACTCATAGATATCTCATTATTAAATTATATACATTTACTCAATCAGCTCAATGATAAGTGTCTTGCAATTATGTTGCGTTTTTTTTAAAGCCATATATGGCGTATCTGATCAAAAAATATATTTTTGAAAAATACAAAATTAAGTAAAGAAACCCGCGTCTTCTGCCTGGGACCATTTAAATGTCCAGGTATAGTCGCTAATGATGTAACATTGTATACGCATGACCACCTCGAGGTTTCAAGGGTAAATTTCAATAGAATATGCATAGCGGGACTGCATTTTGACTTCGAGGGATCAAGGGTTTCGCGAGATCAAGAGTTCGAGAAATCAAGAGTAAATTTGCTTAGTTATATCTAGGGGAAAAATCGGGACCGGAGACTGACTTCGAGCGATCAAGAACTTCAAGAGATCGAAGTTCGAGCCATCAAGAGTTACCTGTATAGTTAAACATTTAAATTAAAGCTTTTCATACAATTCAGAGCACGGAGAACACCTCGTGTTATCTAGTATTACGATTTTATCTTCTCTGTAATGTGTTATTTAAATCTTTTGTATTTTCTTCCAAGTCGGAGAAAATTCCGAGAATCCAAATTAAATTTTGATATCTTTATAACGCAATTGACTTAGATTTTTATCTTTATCATGTTTATATAAAGTAATGATACAAATAATAAATTCTTATAATTTTAGTCTAATAATTTTCATTGTACATATGCCATATATGGCTTTAAATGATTCAAGATGAAAACAAAATGACTTTTGCTTCGTTTTAATTAGACGAACTAGTGAATGACCAGAAAAGGAATATTTTAAATCCTTTTTTTCATTTTTTAAATCATTAATTTATATAATTAAATTTTACTAGCGAAAATTAAATCAAACTTTAATTTTGAGAAGAATCATCTGTAATTAATACCCTGACTTTTTTACGATGAACTTTTTTTCAATGTTACTTTTTAATTTTTGCCTCTATATTTGGGCTTGTCACTTTTTACTCGGGGATAGTAACTTTATTGCCACAAAGCTGTGGATAAGTACTTGATTTCCTTTATTGCACAGCGATGACTATGATTTAATAGCACAAAAAGCTAATGGGTTTACGTATGTGAATTTATATGATTATTGCTTACTTGTGATTTTAGGATAACTGGAGATAATGATTTCTTTTTTCCATTGATATTACATAAATATTTTCCTAAGTATTATGTTACAATAAATTGGTTTAGATTTTTTTTTTATAAAAGTAATCAATAATTACAATGGAAATTAAAACCATAATCATGTTCATTGAGGATTTTCAATATTTAACAGGTCAAACAGGAACTTCAATTGTGAACATTGCAGAGAACACACTCATCAGAAGATGACCCTCAGAAATAGGACAATTGTAAGTAATCAGTAAAATGAACAGGAATACTTCATTCCAACCATAAGATTTTTAGAGACATTTTCGCTTCTTAAATTAGAAGAGATAGAGGGAAAACTTGTACATACTACATAACTACTAGGCAACCAACCTTTAACTGCAGGAAAGCTTTTGGTATGTTCATTACAGCTACATAAAACATCTTTAGTATTCATGTTAAGTTTGAGAAAGTACCTTAGTATTTTTTCTAGTGTTTGCCAACATTTTCATGCACACTGTTTGCTTGTTTGTACTATCATTTTATTTTAAATTCTTCAGATGCCCTTTACCTTTGCCAGTTTAGAATCATTTGTTTTAAGGGCATCTGAGGGTTGATTCCAGAACTTAATTAATTGTAAAGTAAATACTGGGGTACTATACGGTCATAGATTATGTTAATACATGACTTGTATAACATTTTGTTCTGATAGAGGTGGCATACAGGAAAAGAAACAATACGAGATATCACTTCAAAGGAATAAAACAGCTTCATCTTGTAGGTGTATCTTATTTCAGGATCACTACTTTATGTCTGATGTGCTGAAAGTTATTCATAATCTGTTTGACTGTAATTTTTCATATTTTCAACTTGTATCCAGCTTAGTCAATTTTAATTAAATTTTGTGCAAAGCATTACCCAGGAAGGGGGGATGAAGTGTCAAGTGTGTCTCTGTCCCTGTCAATATGATTTCAAAGCAGTTAGTAAGGTTTAGGTCAATTTTAAATCCTCTTTAGCAGAACCATTGGGCTAAAAACAATACTAAAGCTTTATCATTAAGTGTAGAGATGTTTTTGAAGATTATGTACCCCTAATGTACTGATTGTGTTACATTAGAAGTCTAAAATTTGCAAGGAATAGGTGTAAAATCTTTTTAAAATCTCCTTCTTAACAATCAGAAACTAACATACTGTCTAATTAATGTGCAACATCGTTTTGTGTGTTGAATGATGATTCCATTTTGATAAAATTATGGCGGATGGGGGGTAGGATGAAGATGCAGTTAGACATAGAAGAAAAAAAAAGTTTGATAGAATTTAGTTTTTCTTCCATTTTATTTATCAATACATATTTCTGAATAAGAATTATACTTCAACTTCTTGGTTGGGTTTGATCAACATAAAGGGTGATCTTGCTGTAGTCAAGAAAAACATGTTTTATACGGCAAAGAAATGCCTTTATCTAATTGCAGAATGAATAAAATGGACAGAGGCAGAACTGAAGGAGATACATGGAATGAGGAATATTTCAAAGATTGCCTGCGCATAACCACTGCTACTGGATAAACATATGGCAATATAAAAGAGCAGGGTCAATGGAGGTATCATACAGTATAGACCATGAGAGACCCTGAAGAAGAAAGTATTGAACAGAAACAAAAATAAAACCATTTTGACATTTATTGAAATATAGGATCAAAGTCTTACATGTAAAATTTGGGCATAGAATGACTTTTCTCTAGCTCTAAGACTTATAACAGTGATGATTTGATTTAATATCTTTATCCCGATTTGTCGAAAAGATTTGGACATAGTGCATCAATTATTTTAAAGTTTTGATACAACGAATTCATTCATTGTACTTGTAACTGAGTTTTCTGGTGCGACACTGTTTTATCGGCTTCAAAACTAAGTTTGTGATTTCCAAACCAGATTAATTAGATCATATACCCGGTAATATCTTTTAACATTGGTGACTATTTAATCCATTCTTTTACATCTCAGAAGCATTTTTATTTTTACAGGGAAAATATGCATTGTACATGTATCTGTAATAAACAGGATTATAGAAATTTTCCATATAATACAACACAATCTTAGCAACTGAAGGCAAATATTTTATCAAGGGTGTGATCTATTTATCAATATGGTTTTCAGCATCTTGCTCTAACTGTAATGACTTGCTCCAAGTTCCAATATTTAAATTAAAATTTTGCTAACATGGTTATAAAATTCTTTAAAAGCCAAATAGTTTAGGCACAAAATGCTTATATATTTCCTATCATTTGTAAAGTTTACACTGAATGAGATGTGGAATGTTAGAATTAAAGTATTAAATATGTTTTGGACTTATGTATGCTTATGCAGATAAATTTGAATTCAACTAGGGAAGGTAAATGTCATACTTATTGGGTTTGCAATCTAATGCAAGAGTATAAATATCCAAGACAAATTTGACAATTTTAATGAAGGGTATAATTAACCAATTGGACAGGTAAACATCACCTGTTGGGGTTTATTCTAATGTTGGGATGTAATATCCAAGAAGAGTTGAACCAATGTCCAATACCTATTGGGTTTTCTTTCAAATGAAAAAAAATGAGTAAACCAAGAAGAATGTCCAATACCTTTTAGTTTATATACTATTGAAGGGTATGAAGATATCCAAGAGGAATTGGACAGGTATCCATTACATGTTGGGTAGTATTCTGATGAGGGGATTTCTTAAGAAACCCAAGAATTAGCCAAGTGTCCATTGCCTGTTGGGTGGGATGTAGATATCCAAGAGGAGTTGGACAGATGTCCATTACCTGTTGGGTGGTATTCTGATGAAACAATTCAAGAAACCCAAGAAGAATTGGACAAGTTTCCATTACCTGTTGGGTGGGATGTAGATATCCAAGAGGAGTTGGACAGGTGTCCATTACCTGTTGGGTTGTATTTTATGAGGAGATTCAAGAAACCCAAGAATAAGACAAGTGTCCATTGCCTGTTGGGTGGGATGTAGATATCCAAGAGGAGTTGGACGGATGTCCATTACCTGTTGGGTGGTATTCTGATGAAACAATTCAAGAAACCCAAGAAGAATTGGACAAGTGTCTATTACCTGTTGGGTGGGATGTAGATATCCAAGAGGAGTTGGACAGCTGTCCATTACCTGTTGGGTGGTATTCTGATGAAACAATTCAAGAAACCCAAGAAGAATTGGACAAGTGTCCATTACCTGTTGGGTGGGATGTAGATATCCAAGAAGAGTTGGACAGCTGTCCATTACCTGTTGGGTCGTATTTTGATGATGCAATGCAAGAAACCCAAGAATTAGACAAGTGTTCATTGCCTGTTGGGTGGGATGTAGATATCCAAGAGGAGTTGGACAGATGTCCATTACCTGTTGGGTGGTATTCTGATGAAACAATTCAAGAAACCCAAGAAGAATTGGACAAGTGTCCGTTACCTGTTGGGTGGGATGTAGATATCCAAGAGGAGTTGGACAGGTGTCCATTACCTGTTGGGTTGTGTTTTATGAGGAGATTCAAGAAACCCAAGAATTAGACAAGTGTCTATTGCCTGTTGGGTGGGATGTAGATATCCAAGAGGAGTTGGACAGGTGTCCATTACCTGTTGGGTTGTATTTTGATGACGAGATTCAAGAAACCCAAATAGATTTGGACAATGTACAATTGTTCTTGGGTAGTTTAATCCCTTCGTCAAAATTCAACCCAACAGGTATTGGACACCTGTCCAATGCCTGCTGGAGACCTTCATTCTGTCCAACATGTAATGGGCATTTGCTTATTATTAATTGGTCATGACTCAAAAAGGTTTCTCTTAAATACTTAATTTTGTTATTCAAGAAAGGTTGAACAGAGTCTGAGATGTGTTGAGTTGTGTTTTCACAATTCAGTTTTTTTGCACTTAGATATTCATATTAATTTTAATATTAGATATTTTGAAATATACAGGTGTATACCCTTATTGGTAAGAACAAATTAGTTAGGTGTTACAATAAAAGAGCTATATCACAGAAATTGACAAAAATATGGGTTCAAAACCAAAGGTTTTCAGTCTTGTTTGAATTTACCAGCAAATATTAAATATATAATAAATTTGAAATGAATAAAAAACAATAAGAAAAAACCCAATAAAATACGAACACGAGGATTAATATCCAATAAGATTTGAACAGTAACTACCCAAATAATGCTCTCTCGTGTGTACACTTTTTAGCTCACCTGAGCTGAAGGCTCAAGTGAGCTTTTCTGATCAAAATTTGTCCGTTGTCTGTCGTTGTCGTTGTTGGCGTTGTTGGCGTTGTTGTCGTCGTCGTCGTAAACTTTTCACATTTTCATCTTCTTCTCAAGAACCACTGGGCCAATTTCAACCAAACTTGGCACAAAGTATCCTTGGGTGAAGGGAATTCAAGTTTGTTCAAATGAAGGGCCACGCCTTTTTCCAAGGGGAGATAATCATGAATTTATTAAAAATTAATGGCATTTTTAAAAAATCTTCTTCTCCAGAACCGCTGGGCCAGGAAAGATCAAACTCATGTGGAAGCATCCTCAGGTAGGGTAGATTCAAATTTGTTCAAATCATGACCCCAGGGGCAAGGGTGGGGCCAAAATGGCGGACCCAAGTTTTACATAGGAATATGTAGGAAAAATCTTTAAAAATCTTCTTCTCAAGAACCACTGGGCCAGGAAAAATGAAACTCACGTGGAATCATCCTCAGGTAGTGTAGATTCAAGTTTGTTCAAATCATGACCCCCGGGGCAAGGGTGGGGCCAAAATGGCCGACCCTAGTTTTACATAGGAATATATAGGGAAAATCTTTTAAAAATCTTCTTCTCCAGAACCACTGAGCCAGGAAAGATGAAACTCATGTGGAATCATCCTCTGATAGTGTAGATTCAAGTTTGTTCAAATCATGACCCCTGGGAGAAGGGTGGGGCCAAAATGGCCGACCCAAGTTTTACATTGGAATATATAGGAAAAATCTTTAAAAATCTTCTTCTCAAGAACCACTGGGCCAGGAAAGATGAAACTCATGTGGAATCATCCCCAGGTAGAGTAGATTCAAGTTTGTTCAAATCATGACCCCTGGGGCAAGGGTGGGGCCAAAATGGCTGACCCGAGTTTTACGTAGGAATATATAGGAAATATTTTTAAAAATCCTTCTCCAGAACCACTGAGCCAGGAAAGATGAAACTCATGTGGAATCATCCCCAGGTAGAGTAGATTCAAGTTTGTTCAAATCATGACCCCCGGGGCAAGGGTGGGGCCAAAATGGCCGATAAAAGTTTTACGTAGGAATATATAGGAAATTTTTTAAAAATCCTTCTCCAGAACCACTGAGCCAGGAAAGATGAAACTCATGTGGAATCATCCTCAGGTAGTGTAGATTCAAGTTTGTTCAAATCATGACCCCTGGGGCAAGGGTGGGGCCAAAATGGCCGACCCGAGTTTTACGTAGGAATATATAGGAAATATTTTTAAAAATCCTTCTCCAGAACCACTGAGCCAGGAAAGATGAAACTCATGTGGAATCATCCTCAGATAGTGTAGATTCAAGTTTGTTCAAATCATGACCCCCGGGGCAAGGGTGGGGCCAAATGGCCGACCCAAATTTTACATGGGGATATATAGAGAAACCTTTTAAAATCTTCTTTTCAAGTACTTCAAAGCTATGATTAGTGATATTTATATGGAATCATCCTCAGGTAATATAGATTCTAGTTTGTTCAAATGATGAACGCCTGGAGGGGGGGGGGAGGGTAAATTCAAGCCCGATGTGCTCAGGTGAGCGCTGTGGCCCCTGGGCCTCTTGTTTTGTATCCAATAAGCAGTATCCAATAGGACTTGGACTTGATGTACCCAATATATAACCAAATGTGTGTCCGTCCGTCTGTCCGTCTGTAAACTTTTCACATTTTCGACTTCTTCTCAAGAACCACTGGGCCAATTTTGACCATACTTGGTACAAAGCATCCTTGGGTGACGGGGAATTTAAATTGTTAAAATAAAGGGCCAAGTCCCATCACAAGGGGAGATAATCAAGAAAAGACAAAAATAGGGTGGGGTCATTAAAAAATCTTCTCAAGAACCACTGGGCCAGAAAAGCTGAAACTTATGTGGAAGCATCCTGTGGCAGTGTTGATTCTAAATTGTTCAAATTATGACCCCCGGGGGGAAGGGCGGGGCCACAATGGGGAATCAAAGTTTTACATAGGAATATGTTGGAAAAATCTTTGAAAATCTTCTTCTCAAGAACCACTGGGCCAGAAAAGCTGAAACTTATGTGGAAACATCCTGTGGTAGTGTAGATTCTAAAT
>NW_026940292.1:0-11922 GCF_032062105.1 Saccostrea cuccullata
TTGTTTGAAGGGCACAATGTACGGTCTTAGGCCACGGTAAAAATAAAGGTTATGTTAGAGAAGACATAAGAATTAATTCATAATAAAAGTTTCCAATACATAAGATTAGGATGAAAATTATCCTTATTCCATTCCTTAATCAATTCTGTCGTTTTTTTAAAAAAATCAAGACATTTAGTTAATTTTTGGCATTTCCCGAGAATTTGAAAGGGGAAAAAAATAAACACAATACACGAAAAATGGCGCTTTTTATGACGTTACGGCGCACCGGAGAGCAGTTAGATAGATTAAGATGTTGTAATGACGCCTTAAGAGACTTTAAATGAATACAGAAGAAAGAAAATATGAAAAATATCACCAGATCTTTAGTATATAAATGAAATGAAAGTTTTCTTAGTGAAGTCTTCTTGATAATAGTACAAAACATATGGACAGACTGCCATTTGTAATAGCAAAGGACGCTGTCACCGTCGACCGTCGATGTGAGATTCTCTTTTAGTTGAATGATGGTGAGAATACTGTCTGTAACATGCTAATAAATATTCAGAAGATCGCATGAGTGTGACACATTGGTTTCTTAACTGGTTATAGATACTCACATATGTAAATCAATAAAATTTCAAAATTTTAAAGTGGGGCGTGTCCAACTTTAAGTTTAGCAAAGATGAAACGTGACGCTGTTTTAGACACTTTGACGTTATCATCCGTGCGCCGTAGGGCGATACAGTATATAACATAAAATATCACAATTTGTTTACCTATGCATATATCTATTTGAAATTTGCTATGTATATTCATAATTTATCTACTAAAAAGTGGTGAAAATTTCAGAACGCCTTGATGATTATTTTTCAAATTAGAAAATTTGTCCACGTTTTTACGGGACAACCCTCGTACATGTCATGTATGATTATTGATTTACATAAAAATAGGTCGTAACATTCAGTCTCGGAATTCAACCCCTAAACTACATGTATATATGCATGTACAAAAACAAATCAACCGACTGACATTCTCTGCTTAGAAGGAAGACATTGTATTCATTTTAAGGGATGGGGTACTTATAGTGATGAGAGAAATTTAACAACCTGTCGGTCCATGAATCATTATTTTGGAATGTCTGTAAACAGCTGCTTTTTCTTAGAATGAAATTAGTTTTTTTTGAAATATCTGAATAATTCTTTTATTGATGCCGTGATATATTTGATAGGCTGTATAATAGCTGTTCGGATATAGTGCCGTTTGAAGGTCCAACACCTTTCTTTTAATATAACCAAAGGTTCTGTGATTTTTTTTTCCGTATAGTCGAAATGCATGGGAAAAAAAAAAAACGTTGGGGTCGTTCAAAAACAAATTAATGAGTTGTGTTTTTCACCTACACAGACACTTTTTTTTTCTGGTTTTTTTTTTGTGAATTGCCGTTTATTTTGTTTACAAGCTTGTGTTCATACCGCTGTTCATACGCGCTACATGTACCAATGTGAGAGGAGAAAACAAGACGTCGTCAAGCAACAATGACTGACCAGATGGACGTTTATATACATTGTTATCATTATACAACCAAATATCAGACAAACATAATTTAAGTACCTAGTTAAATACATAGGAATTCAATAATTAAGGAAAAATTTAATTTATATTTTTGATAAATGGCAATAACGAATTTTCTAATTTTGTAAAATCGTATTCTGAAAGCTTTGGATGTATATGTTTAGCCGCTCTTCTATGTAAAAGTGCATACATATTAAACATGTAATTATTATCGGCTGCGGTAGCGGCCAATCTTTATGTGATTGTGTTAGAGAGTGCACATGGGGAAATGAGACGTTTTTTTTAATTACTTCAATAAAATAATTCGTAAATTATAACAAGTAAAAATCATGCATAAAATATTTTAAAAACTTGCTTAAATTTAATTTAAATGTTGAAATATTTTCAATTTCACTGTCATTAATATCTCATGATCATCGATAATTTATGGTCATATAAAAAGAGTTTACATCAGATACTCCCCAGCCTGAGAGTGTGTAAGATTTAAAAGAAATCTCTTGTTTTTCCGGATAATGATGATGTGGTTAAGTCTGGCAATAAAAAAAAATGAGGATTTTTTCAACTTCTACTAAAAATTGTTTTGAATTTGCTCTACATCTAACAAATGACACAAAGATCATGAAGATTTTTTTTTTTTTATTTTGCACTGCGGTTTGCAGCATAGCCTGCTCTGCAGAAACCATGAGCATTATCACGTAATAAATCCAGGGTATCGACGCTCGGACAGGCCTACACCTTCTTTTTATGACAATAAATTCTTCTTATACATCAATGAACATGATTTTTTTTTAACATCGATAAATCTATTTATAGCAAATGCAGTAAAATTATTTTTCATTTTCCTTTGAAAACAGCCTGAAATAGAATTGAAAAACTATTTCAGCTTTGAATATCTTGACGTGCTTTTCTGCATGTGAAAGAATGTTTTTGCTTTGCAGCCAATTTGATGCTTTGCATCAATTAAAATTTGTACTGACATTGTACATGTACAGGCATATAAAATATTCGTTATTGGACGAAAAAGTATACCATTCTGTACAATATCATTTTAAGTTTAGTAGCAAATAACTGCAAACTCAAAAGTGCTTAATTTCATGTTGGTTTTCCCCTTTTTGGGAATTAGAAACGTTAAATCCACTTACAATTATCATGCATGCTACATGTAGTTTAAGATTCATAAAACAATTACCACTTCGATAAATCAGGGGGAAAAAGGTGTAAACCTAGCTTGTGTTTTTTTTTTTTTGGGTATCAAAATGCATAAAACTTGAAATGAATAAATGCACAACGATTACGATTATTAAAAAAACTGAAATAGAGTGAAATTGAATGATAAAAAAGGAGTCGACATGATCATGATATTTCAAAGGTTCCATGTTCGTTCGCCCTAAAAAAATTTTTGCCCGATTCCGTGTTCGCCCGATTTTTAAATTTGCCCCGAGTCCGTCGCCCTAAAACTTGTTCGCACAGGGTCCGTTTGCCGAAATTTAATGAAGAATAAAATTGATGAATTTCTTTTAATTTTTTTTACATTCAAAATAAAACATCCGTTACTTATCCTAGGGGTTATGATATTCAACCCTTTTATAAGCTACACCCTTTCCCTTTTAAATTTTTTTCAAAACATAGCGCAATTCGTAAAAATAACACGAATGTATCCCCCTTAATTAACATTGATATTAATCATTTAATTAACTATAGTTCAAACACTTAGTCATTCAAAAAATCATTAGAATCAAATCAAAAATTAATTTAGACTAAATAAACATTGCTCTTCGTATGAGAATTTGAGAAAAAAATTTCCAAGTTCGTAAGGGAAATAAATAGAAAAGAAATGATATACTCGTATGTTAATTTTTAATTCATATATATACAGGTATATAATAAAAGTATATATTGGGCGAACCTATATAGGGCGAACAATTTTCCATTTGTAACTATCGGAGTACCAACTGATATTCAAATCGACATACCCGCTGCTATCTGCGGACACGTGCTTGTAAAAGAGGCTGGGCTACAAAAATTTTTGAAAAAAGCGACAAAGCTGGATGTAAACTGTTTATTACAAATACGTGAATAATAGTATATTTTAATTTATATTTTTAACGTTCAATGTTTATTAATACGAGGGTTATTCAAAAAATACTAGACAAAGTCTATCATCATATTATTCTTTCAAAATTTAAGATCAACACATTTTCATATGTAAAAATATTTATTTTGTCAGTGTGTAAAGTTTTATACGATTTGTTTTAATGGAACTCGGGTTATACAATTTTAAAAGCAGCGTGTTTTGTCACCACGGAGCACGGTTAACAATACCCTGACGTCAAAATCAACGTCGAGAAAGTTTCTCAAAATTACTAAGCTTTTTTTCATTTCATACACGGTTTGTACCTTCTTCTCAATTCATCAAATCGTATCTATAGCCCTTGACACCTAGTTCGCTAGGAATTGTTTGAATATACTTTAAAGGTAGATTCTCAATGTTTTCAATTCTTTATCGCGTAACTCATGTTTGCACAAGTTCCGCAAAAGTGAATCGCATATCACGTTTCATGACGTTACTAACTCATTGACAATCTTTATTACTATTATTTGTTTCTTTGCAGACCGTTCTAGGTCCGATTTAAAGTCTCTAACACTCAAAAATAGTCATTTCCATTGTAAACAAATGCATAGCACATTTTGTATCTATTTACTGGTTTATCAAGCATTCTCATAGTTAGTTTTAAAGGTTTCCCAAATGCAAAACAAAATTTTATCGCTACTCGCTGCTCCGTGACGTCCTTCGACGTCATCGTTTTTTGCTTATTTTCATGAAGTCTGTCTGCCTTCAGAAATTGATATCTTTTAAACAAAGCGATACATCACATTTAATTTTAGCACCTAAAGACATAGAATGATACAAAATTTAAACAATTCAATTTTATTTTGTTTAAGCGCCATTTATTTGAGGTATGATACTAGACATTATAAAGCGTAAAATTAGTTAATAGTTCAATTTTGACCCTGCTCCGTGACCCAATTTTTGCTGTATTAAATATTTAATAATTTCCATAATTATCAAGATATTTTCCAATTTTTTTGCTCAAATTATTTGAATTTGTTGTTAAAATACGTGTACTAAATTTGGTTATGATATGACGTTAAATAAAAAAGTTATGACAAAAGTCTACGAACTTTTTGAATGACCCTCGTATAAAAAAAATAATGGAGAAACAAAAAGAGTGATGGAAAAAATAAAAGGTACATAATAGTACATTACATATCACAAGACTTCCATCACTAATTATAATTATTTGCCGAAGTATTTAAATTACAATTTAAATAAAATACATTAACACGGAATAGAGAAATAATTTTTGCGTGAACAGGCCAAAGAAAGCGATCACAATTCAAAATGATTTATGCACCAGTGTTTCTAATTACGATTAAATGAAAGATCGGTGAAGTATTTTTATTGATTCGATAAATTAAAAACATGATTTTCTATAAATTGATAGGTCTTTGTACACAATGGATTTTAAACACGATCACAGACACTTGCATTGTTTACGACAGGTGGCTGGTACACTAGTGACCTCGATCGACAGCGTGGGATTCGGGTGTTGGATTACATAACTGTTACAAACATCTAGGCGATCTTGGAGATCGCCAAATGTATACATGATCATGAATTATTCGATGCATAGAGTTAAAATAACTTATAATTGTTATAATAATCAATGTAGAAAGATAGATTTAATATATTCCGTTTATGAAGACTTGTTCACTATAAAACTAATTAATAATAAATAAAAATGAAAGACTAATCGTTATAAATAATTTAATAAGTGAACCCGTAAGCCAAGTATAAAGCCCTATTTAGAAGAAAATTAAAATTAAATACCATAGGGTTTATTTGATAGGAAGTTTGTGTAAATTATACACATCAAGAGGTCTGATTTCTTTTCCGAGATAGAAAACGCTACCTGTTTACCTGGCCTGCTTTCCAACTACGTATTACGCAATACCCCCGGTATAATGGGACGCAAAACATTTTTCATCAGATTAAAAAGGTGTCAAAGAACGATTTTCTAGTATAATCCAGATCGAAATATTTACCGTTTTTGAGTTATAAAGCAAAAAAGTCAAGCTCCCTAAATAACTAATCATAGGCGCATGAATAGTATGATATGAAAGTCCTCACATTATTCACAACTTTTGTTCAACATGTCTTAACAAAATATTTTTAGTTTTCAAGATAAAAAGGAAATCATGTGTAAATTTTCCGCTCTTTTAGGCGTTCTATTTTTTGACCCCTGTATAACTCCATTTTGAATGAGAGAAATCGAAAAACAAAAACTGATGTGCACAACTTCAATCCTTCTGTTATCTAAAACCAGTAAAATTTCTGCTCCAGCTCTCATCATCTGAGCCTTTGTCTGGAAATGAAAGTCTATAATTTTTCGTTTAAAGGGAAATAACTCAAAACCGGAAGTGACTTTTTGAAATTATCGACAGCATTCTGATAGAGTTATTGCCTGCTATAATGTCTTAAAATTTGAGGAAAATCCATTGAGAATTGAGTAAATGCGTAAAAGTGGCGTCTCAAACAAAAAAAAAAATAATAGAATAATCTTAATCTTCAGAATCAGTAGAAGGTATTCCGTTGGAAGCAGGAAGACCTTCAAAAAGAATAATAATCTTTACCATCAGAATCAGTAGAAGGTCTTCCGTTGGAAACGAAAACCTTTAATAATTCAATTAAAAAGTAAATAATGATTCAAAGAATCGCATCATTTTATTAGATAATAAAACAATACTTACTAGATTTGGTTGAAAACTTGTAGTGAAAATTATATCATTAATCCTGCGCACATATGCAGAAAAAAAACTAAAATAAGATGCAAAAATGATAGAAAGGTTTTCTGAATTGGAAAACTTAATTATGTGCTGGGGATTAATTTCACGGGTTATAATTTTCACGTTTTTCTCTTCTTTGACTCAATCACAGTTTTCGAATTGGCGGAATTTGTATATGATAAAAGTGTTTCCCTTATCTATACCTATTGAAAACTTATTCACTGTTTCTTGAACTCACAGATCATTAACACCGTGAATATAGCGAATACATTAATGTGATGCGAAAATAGTAAATACGCTATGTCAATATTTTATAACGTGATATGAATATATATCTCATATGATATGTCATGCCAATCCTATCTTCTCGTGCTAAAAAACCATCTTAGTTTATTAACTGATGTGAAAAGCTCATGTCCTACTGCTAACTGTCTACATTATGTCAATTACAATAACGTTATGCGAACACGGGTATCCTCGGCCTTTATATGAGCATAACGTATTTCGCGTTCCGCAAGCACTAAAATTGGCGGGAAGAAAATTGTCGTAGAAGAAATTCTCAGCGATTTGGGAATGGCATCTTTAAATAAAAACTTTAAGAGACAAATGATTGACAATCTTGAAACGTGCAAAGTATAACACTGCGACTGTAAATTAAAGTCACGTCGAAATTCAATGGCATTTGCTTAATCTGATAATTAAATAAATGAAATATTATGAGTCGTGCAGCAAATTCTTTTCCTTTTTTATTTTGAATTGGGGTTTTTTTTTGGGGGGGGGGACAAAACTCTTAAACTTCTGATCTTATTCAAGAACATTGTCATGTTTTTTTTTCAGTCTTCAACTTTCCTTTTTTTTTTAAAGTGTAAACACATCGTATAACACACGTGAACTGGGGGGGGGGGGGGCAGAAATACCACATACCGTCTTTAGTGATCAAAATATACATAAAATTAATAAATGTTTTGGTTTTACTTTGTAGGACATTGCATTAGTTTAGCACATTAAGTTTAGCTGAATTAAGTTGAAAACTTTTTTTCTATAAAACTATATAGCCTGAAGACTCTCCGCTTTCCCCCTTGGTCTCTAACCATATACCAGTCCCCCCTTCCTTGTTTAAGATTCCCATATCAGCCACTGATATGTACCATGCATGCTTACTACTTAAAGGCATACGCAATTGATTTAAATGAGGGACTGGTAGGTTTTTGTAATTGAATTCTGGCCCTGGAATGGTTGGAAAAATACTAATTCCAGTGACGTAGCATCTTCTTTGAAGGGGAAGGTCAGCCAGAAAAAAAAACACATTTGCCCGAAAAAACTTGACAAGCCAAAAACAAAAATTGTCCAACACGAAAGTCCTATTTCGGGGAAGGGGGGTCCAACTAGATAGGTGTAACTTGTTTTTTCAGATATACTACATTACCCTCAGTGGACTATACTTCAACAAAAAGTGGGGGCGGGGCTGTACTTCAATGAACATTACATTTTCTATAGTAAAGTTATGTCTGGGAAAAGAGGGGGCTAATATTTTGTGCCTGTAATTCTTCCTAATCAATCAGGACCCCCCCCCCTCCCCCTCTTAGCTTCATTAAAACACGGTCGTCAACATTCATTATATAATAGATATACAGCTTTGAGATCAACTGGTAAATGTACAGAAATGCTTACTTTTACATCAGTTAATGCACTTTTGGAATCAACATGATAAAGAGTAAACACAATATAAAACCTCTAGATCACATGAGAAAGAGTTGACATAACGTAATTATATATCCACATACGGAATGGAGTTTTGACATAATGTAATAAAGTGTTGATATAATACAAATTCACATTATGTTATACACTTTTTACACCACGTAATAAAGCACTAACACAGAGGTAAGATGTGTTCACCTCACATAACGATGCTCTCGCCGTAAATAAAGATAAATCCATATCACGTAATAATGCTTTGATATACCGTAATAGAAATGTACACTCTCAAAGAGGAATGGATTTTTGACTTCATGTAATGATAAGTTTAATTATAAAACACAATTTACTCCCTTGGATGGGTGACCGCTTCACTTTTACAAAATTGGTGGCAGCGTATGACTTGGTGTCTGTGCCCTGCTTCAGGAAGTCTTAGTGCTAGGACATAATGACCATATACTAGCTTCGTGTCTGTGGATGGCAGGCATTGCCGTATCTGAAGTCAGGTTCCAATCTGCTTCAGGAGGCTCTAAGGCTAGGACTTTTTTCCATTTACAGACTTCGTGTCTGTCGACGACAGGCATTACCGTAACTGAAGTCAGGTCCACCAGATTCAGGAATATCTAAGGCTAGGACTTTATGTCTATTTACAAACTTCGTGTCCGGGAACGGCATTGGTTCCTATCTGAAGAGGTCCAGACACTCAGAGAGAACTATGCTAAGCTAAGCTTCGGATCGAAGCTTTCCTGAGCGGAGGAAAGTGTAGCGGACAGTATATAGGGAACTTATACTGCCTCGCTAGTGAGCTAGCTTTTCTGGTAATGCGGTAGAGTCTCCCTCTATTTCAGGCAAGTAAATTTTACCAAACTTTGATCTTGTCTGAACTTCGAACAGTAATTGCAAGAGCTTACAACTTTCAAATATCTACACGGTATTATTGTTATTATGGAACATGCCTTGGCTATCAACAATTTTCCCCCTTTGGCCTTTGAGTTCCAGCAGACTTTTGAAAAACTTTTACCTTGGCCATAACTTTAAATGGTTATTTTTTAGTTTTTTTAACCTCCTTTGTGTGGTATATGCATTCCTTGTGACAAGATCCATCTTCCGGTAACAACAATTTTGATCCTTTGACTTGGGTTTTTAAATTTTAAACCCACTTCGGGAAAAAAAAAAACTTTAGCCTTAGTAATAACATTTGAGAAGTTGCTGCTATGGGTTTTCTTTAATGTAACAGGAGTTTTCCTTGTGACAATTTCTTTTGTTTGAGACCATTCTCTTTGATCTCTTGACTTGCATTTTAGAAAGCTTAATTTCCCCCCATGAGCTTCTACACATTGGGCGTCAGTTTTTCTCTTTCAAATATTGTTAAATATCGATTTATATTAAAACAAAAGAGACAATACCCGGTAGCTTTGATAAATGAATAATTTTGTAAGTTATGTTGCGTGAAATTTAGCTCGTATACGAAACGGGAGTGAAGTAATTTGTATTGGGATCGTTGTCGAATGCTGTTTTGATTCATAGATGCTGTTTGCGAGGGGATGCTCCGCTTTTCGGTGCTCTTGCTTTGGCTGAACACGATTCGTAAAAGAAGTTTAATGCCTTTTTTGATTGGTTTCTTGCTACATCTAAGGGCCCCTATAAAGCCGATAAATTAGAAACTACTTTAATACAACAGTTGCACAGGTCAGTGATTTACAAACAAACCCAATTACCGAAATACGCAATGCTGCAATAAAATGTAAACAAAGGTATAACCAGCACGATCATGAAGGGGTCCCATTCCATACCGATACCACTGAAGATAACGCCGGCAGTCAGGTTAATTCCTATTTGTCTGAATCTATAAAGTTGTTATTTAGATAATTCGAAGGAAGTAAATACAAAAACCAAAAGATTGTCAACGGATCCGTCTTGAAAAAAAATTTCTCCCAGAAATAATCATGTGCGATACATACCTTTTACAAAAGACAACCCGACATAAATACGGAATATAAATAAATGACAACTCTTTAACAACAAGGTCTCCATTGCTTTTTAAATTTCCTCCTGTTCTCCGTCACAGGTGCTTGGTTTTGGTTTATAAATATGTATGTACCTTATTAATATGTAAAAAAAAAAGCACTTTTTCTTACATAATTATAATATTAGGCACACACATATTTACGTCTGGACATTTTCAAAAAATGGAAGTCAAGAATGATAACAGAGTTGCTAAACTTCATGTAAACGTAATATTTTTTTGCCCAATCAGAAAAGTTTTTTACTACGGAAGCGTATTAGTGCCACTTTGGGCACTTAATTTTTTTTTAATTTCTACACTTTAATCTGTAAATTTTACACTTTTATCTGTAAATGTTACACTTTAATCTGTAAAATTTACATTTTTATCTGTAAAAGAATGAGTGTACTTTAGTACGTCAATTGGAACCTTTTCGGCTACCTATTTTAATCTTTACATTTTAATCTATCTTTGATTATAGTACAAGCATATGTTTTTATATTTATGCTTTGAAATTTTTGTCATACATATTTCTATAATTACCGATAATGTCATTGAAAAGAACACTATAACCTTAATTCCGGATATTTCAAAAGGGACCACTATGAATTTAAAGGGGTACCCGAAAATAGGCGGAGACATTTAAATCGCATGGATGTTGAATGTGAACAATAGCACGTATGATTTTTTTTGCAGTCAGATGCTACACTACGAATTTAAATTTTGAGAGAGAATTGTGTAGTTACATGTGCAGAATAATAAATGATTGTAGTGTTTAGGGATGGGGTAGGTGTATCGCCCTGTAGACCATTATACTGAGTCTACATGAGCCTATATTTACTAATCCAGTACCAATACCCGAATTCTTTCAAAACACTCTTAACGAAAAATACACAGTAAAATAAGAGACATATAATCTTGAACCTGATTAAAAGTTGCACAAAAAGCTTCCATAGTGTGAAGTTGGAATACGATAGATACTGTCCGAATAGAAACACAATGAAATGTTCAACAGCTGTTCAATGAAAGCGTTGGCATATGAACCGTAAATGTCACGTGAGTAAAGTGATTATAATATCAATCGTTGACACTCGGGACCTGTTAAAAGGACACAATGAGTCAAAATAACGTCTTTCTTTTGATATATCTGTAGCATTGAGAAAAAGTCTTATGAAAATTATGAGTATATAGCTAATATAGACAGAAGGAGGAAAAAAGAGAAAAGGATCAGAAGGAAAAGGAAATCAGAAAAAAAAAAGCGTGAGGAAAAGAAACAAAAGAAAGATATGGAGAAATTGAAGACACAGCTTAAGTCAAAGAAGACAAAATCAAAAGCCACTGCAAAGGAAACACCCCTTCTCATACTGCTACCAGTGAAGTTACTGAAAACTGCTGCTCCTACTGCGGAGGGTACTATTATGACGAGGACTCTGATGACGAGCTGGATAAAGTGTACAGTGTGTGATGACTGGTACCACGAATCCTGCACTGGGAAGTATGGTCGCCAGTTAGAACATTTTGTATGTGACAAGCACTGATAATTTTTTTTTTCTCTTTAATTTGATGTTCCACTTTCTCATGTGTTGCAAAATGTTTGTAACTTGTGTTACTTACTTTAAAAAATTGGGTGTTTAAGCTATTGAATTATATCAATGACTTTATGCCATTAAATTTAGAGAAAAAAATATGCATTTCATACTTTTTAGAAATGAAAAAGTAAAGATAACAAACAGTGATTAATTTCATAAGGCCTAAAATTAAATAATTTCTATTGGGAAGAAAATTAAAAATAAATTAACTAATTTTAACTTTTTTGTATA
>NW_026940293.1:0-12187 GCF_032062105.1 Saccostrea cuccullata
ATAACCATCTAAATTCTTTAAACTCATCATATAACACAATTTAATGAAAATATGCCGTTAACAAGTAAAAAAAAAACTGCCTTGTTGATTTGAACTTCCAGACTTGGTCCCAAGAAAGACAAGTCCTACATGATTTGGGCTGAATGTGGCATTATTTGTTGCTGGCCTCAATATGTTATTAAATGGAATTTATAAAGACATTTTTCATTAAAACACTGAAAAATATTCAGTACTTTAGGAAAAATACATATGCTTAATGCTCATGTACATTAGTATATTTTAAACCATGTGAATAGGATTTATGAAAAATATGACATTTATGTATCGCTAATTTGTAGGTAGAGCAAGCAGGAAGCAGAAGTAACTGCTGCTCTTTTTCAATAAATACAACACACGAAATAATAATAACATTATATCCCAACAATTAAACCTTTTGTACACTATCTTTTTAGAATATAAAAAAACGAACACTTTTGCAATCATACAAAAATATACCATATCAAACTGAAAAGAAGATAGATATGACACCTAACATAAAATCACCATATTCTATCTTCAAAAATATTAATTACAGATTGATGATAAAAAGTTATCTATAACATAACTTTTATTTTTAAAAATATCATTTCGTAAAATTTATTTAATTTTTTTTAAACAAATTGTAGTCAAAGCTACACTTTTTTGGGCAAAATTTACAGCAATGTTATTTATTTATTTATTTATTTTTTTTTTTATGAGAAAAATGTTCGACAGAATTTTTACATGATTTAAATTTTAAGTTCAATTCCCCTACTAGTATATGGTACTATGATCACTACATAACACTTTAACACAAACTCACGTATGCTAGTAGAATTATCCCTGTTTTAGTATATTTCACGGAATAAAAATAATTTCATGGCTGTCGACCTTGACCCAATATCAACGATGAACATAAAATTATTTTTTGCTACATAAAGTGAAAAGTCAATTTTATCATGATATCTTGTCTAAAGCGAAAGATTTTATTCTTTCTGAAAAAATTCTAGGCATGCAATAAAGAATGTCAACTTTGATTTTCCCATACATGTATCAATAGGCCTTCAGATATCCTCCTGCATTAATCCTAGACACGTCTTGCAGGTATCCACCCATGAAATTGGTTTGCATTGAGTTTTTGGAACGACAGTGATTCCTGAGAAAATAAAAGTCTTTGATGGTGTGAACAGCGTTATCCAAATAACATAATTTTAGTCTAAATGATGCGTGAAATTTCAATATACATGTAAATTATAGCTAAAGTATCAAAACTGCTTGATTAACTACGTGTGCCAAAGGAATATAAACAAATTTGACATTGTGAAATTGCAATGTAATGTGAAGTTCATAAGCCAAATATTGGAGTGAACCTTGAAATATGGAAATATAAACACATTAGTATAGAAAAGAATATAAATCATGAGCAGAGCAAATAAGGAACCTTGAAACATCAGAGGAGGGATCAAATGCAGAGGAGGAGTAGGCTGTAACAACCGTTAATGTTAAATGTGTCGCTTAATGAAAAAATATATCATTAACCGGTTGATCACTATAAATGCAACAATTTACGATATTTGGTGTTGCAATCTGAGCGTTGCATTGCAACGCTTACTGATATTTCTATCGATAAACGGCGTTTTATCATTAGCGATCTGACCGATAGACAGGACAGACTCACTCTTCTATGACACCAGATCACATCTCTGGTGCTTTAGAGGTCTATGTTTGCTCTGCTCTTGATTTGTATTGTTTGAAAGGACTTCTGAGCTGAAATGCTATGGTCGTTTTCTCCATATTTTATTATCAATGACTTTTATAACCCACCCACCCCCACACCCCACACCCCAAAAAAATCAATATCAAGTATGATTACACATTTGTATCTAGCGATGATTTCATCAAAATTAATTTCAATTAATGTGAAATGATTGCATTTCTATACATGGAATGCAACCTTGAAATGTTTTTGAAGATATATGTATTCAAAGAATTCATTGATTTATTTCTTTTTAAAATGTTTTTCAAACCCTATGAACTCACCATTGGTGATTATGTTTTGAACATATTTACATGCATATTTTATGAAAATGCTTAAAGATTTTAAATGCTTCAATATCCGTATTATGCTCAAAAGACTGATTAATATTAATGACCGAATCATACACAAGATTTGAAGGAAAGCTGTTAGTTTTAAAAATGTGTCGATGCTTATTTATCCATTTGAAAGTTTCTTTAAAGAATACAGGTTATTATAAGAAAAAATTATCTGTCTGACCATAAAATTCAAAATTTGATATCTGACAACGATGAAATTAAAATCTGTTAATTGTTTAATTTACCTTTAGGAGAGGTGGGTTCATATGCATTTGTGGTTGGCGATATCCTCGTATCTGAAAAAAAGTTGCTACTTCATTTTTTTTAAATTTAACTATCATGCTAAATGAACACAAAGCGACACATTCACTTATTTTACCTATTGGTATGTTATCCATTCGAAATTTTTCTGAAGAAAAAAACAAATTTCACTTTAATTAAAAGAAATTGAAAGCTTTCTGTTTTAGATTTTTGTAAAAAATGTTAGTTTTTGTTTTAACAAAACTGAAGGACTTAAGTAATTTTAACCATTCTTTCTTTATCTATCATTTCTTTAAAATTTAATCATTAGTTTAATCAACGAAGAACAATAATCAGATTGTTACCTGTAAAGTACAGTGCTGATAAAACAGCAATCCCTGTCAAAACCAATGTAAAAAGACAGCCAAAAATAAATGGAAGAATTGTCCATTTCATTTTCTGCAATAAGATGGTACCGCCTACAATATCGTTAAGATTATATGTAGCTCAAATATGTTCGTGGACAATTATAGACTTCGTTAAGGATTTTTCATAAATTGCTAATAGTTACGTAGGTTAATTATATTCATATTGGCTTTTATGAGTATGAGAAACAATGAACATACTGAAAGGGTGTCTGCCTGACTGGTAGTTCCAAAAGGAATTTCTAAGCATAAAATGTAAGCATTAGCTAAATTGAAAGATGAGGATGACATTTGTACTCTTCCCAAATAAAAATATTCTTTTTGTAATACTGTAAATTAATTATAGGTGGATCGTAAAAAAAAATATTACTACTTCAAAATACAAAAATCAGGCTTAAATGATATTTTAGTGATAAAACAGAGATTTTGATAAATGTACATGCATGGTTAAAAATGATCGATATTGTTTCATTTAAAATTAACAGCATTATTTCTTTCTGTTATTGTAGAAAAATATAAACGTTAATAATAATTTGTCATTCCATTCAATTTTTCAAAAGGATATGTTTTTAAAAAATCATACGAAGGATTTCTAAATCATAGAAGCAATACCGTACACGTAGCATTTTTAGCGAGGATTTAATTTTGGCAATAATAAGCGAGCGTGCTGAGATCGCTTAAATTGAATATTGCTAAAAATCAATTGTGTTTTATTTGTAAAAGCTTCTTTAGTGGTTATTTTTAATTAGCTAAAATTACTTCTCGCTAAAAATTAAATACTAACTTTAAAGGAGAAATTGCTAAAAGTGCGTCTCGCTAAAATTTCCACTTATACGGAATCTAAATTGTATAAACATTGCTTTCTTCTTCAGTCAAATGATTTTTAATTCTAACTAACTATTTTTTAATCGTTCAAAAGATTTGTTTAATCGCACAAACGTTTCTTTAATCGAACAAAACCAATTTAACCAATTTTGCTTTAAACAAATTAAGGAAAGATTATTTGAACCAAAAAAATTTTGTTCTAATCCAAATATTATCAAGTTTTTGAGGTCATGTGTCAAATGATGTTTATTCTTTGAATAAATTAAGTACATTTGCCTTTCTGCTTGACTCACTGTAGTATATGTATGTATGTTTGATATGTTTCCGTACCTTATGTACCATTTACATGGTTTTGAGAGTATAGATTGAAAACAACAAACGAAATTTTTTATTCGCATAAACAATTTTTTTTGTAAATTGTGTAAACAATATTTTTTTCTGAATTGTCTGTGTGAAATGTAAAGGGATGTAGTATTTTTTTTTTTAGAAAACTATGTTTTGAGGTTAAATTGCGGAAATAGAAACGAATATCAAAATAATTTAAACGATTGTAGAAATAGAAAATAGTGTAAGCGCAATTGATTTTTATAAATAGTTTACAATTTAATTAATTTTAGAAACGATTTTCTTAATAATTCAAACAAATTAAAAAATCGTTTAAACGATTTTAAAATCGGACAAATTATTTTTTAAATGGTACGAATGATTTTTATGTTATTATTTAATTATTCATTCATTTATTTATTTATTACAAAATTGAAATGCAACAATTGATTTTTATTGTATACACCGATTTTCTTAATAATTCAAACAAATTAAAAAATCGTTAAGCGCTGTTATTATTTAATTAATTCATACATGGCATAAAAAAATTTTACAATTTTTTTAAAAAATAAATCACAGTGCATAGACGTTTTGCTTTGGCTTATACAATATGAATTAAAGTTCCTAAAGATATTTAAATAATCCAGATTATTGATTAAAAATTATATTAAAAATATAGATTTGAAGATAAAGAATGAATAAGTTCGAAAAAAAATTATTCAGCATTTTCATATGTACATTTAATAGTTAGATGAATTTTTCTTTTCTTTTCGGTTCACATTTTTAATGGTATAATGTGGCATTTATATAGAAGTGAAGACAACTGTTCGCATAGGAAAACATAAAAATATATCAAAAATCAACACCCTTAATGTATCCAATAGATCAGATTCTGCCACTTGTGTTTTTTAAATAGACTTCTAATAATATTTTTTAAATCATCAGAATTTTCAATTAAAAGCGTTTTTATATGATAGAGATGATTAAAGTTTATAGTAAAAATTCAAAGAGAAAACAAAGAAAATGGAAAAGAATCCTGGTGTCAAAGTTATTCTTACCTTCAATGTCTTTTTCCATAATTGTTTTCGATGACATATATCTTTCCATGTATTCTTAAATTAAAGTTAGAGTTCCACAAGGTTATGTCTTCACAATTGTATAATGTCAATTTTCTTTAAAAGCTTCGCACAAGTAGCATTCCCCCAAAAAGTTACGAACATAAATATAATTTTAATTCCCAAAATGTGAAAATGTTGTAATTTTTCTTTCACATAGTATATAAAACTAAGTCATCCGAGAGATGCAATTTAAGAATGTTGCATAGAAAATTTAAAATCCAATAAAGTTCAAGGTTTTCTGTCTAATTATGAACATATAATAAACTTCATATTTCAACAAGAAGTTAGTTACAGACGTGTCAATTACGAGTATTATGTCGACATCTTTAATTTAAACATTTCAGCCTTTGAAATAATTCCTTTTTATTTTATTATAATTATATATTCAGTGTCTCATTTGTCCCTCTAGACTGTAAAATTATTACCTGAAAATAATTTGAATATATGTACAAGGATCAAACAAAATATGTTTTTCATTATTTCTCATGACTTCCATTTTAAACTTTATTTCTTTTTCTATTATTATTGCCATACTATCATCGAAATAAGATGTAGATTTAAAACTTATGTTTCTTTAATTTTTCTACCTATTTGAAATTTGACAGAAATATTTCAATTTGTTTGCATAAAATCTGTTTTGTTGTCGAAATGTATTATATTTCAGTATATGCTTCTTTTATGAAAAATATACATGGAATACGATCATTGGTCTGAAGGTTTAATATTCTCTTTTCTATATATACCAAATCTAAAGATATATATGGAGCCCTCTAACTACACACTTTTAAATATTTCTGAATCAGTGGTATTTTTTTTTTTTGCCATAGAATAATCTTCCCTTTGATCTAGAATAATTCATTATTACTTCATTTGTGATCAAATCAAACGTACATAGCACTTTAATTGGCCAATATGCATAGAACAGTACGACATTTAACTCTGGACACGACATAGTCCAGACTTTTTACTACCATTTCTAATTAAGATATCCAATATATTTCTATATCACTTGGTGGGATTTCTTATCAGTATTCCAGGGTCTTATGTTGAACTCACAAACATTTCCACTTCTAAAGATATGAAGTCTTAAAACTCAGAATCCCATGGGAGAATGGTGGGATTTTCAGTCCCACCAACTATCCCACGTTTCTCCCATGGGAGAAAAAATGTCAGATGGGATATTTTCTCCTAGGGAATTTTTTCTCCCATGATTTTGTTCAAATGGGATAAATCCCATGAATATTGACAATCAAACAATTTCTCCTATATATTGTGAAACATGAAATATATCCCATGTAGTATGACAATGACAGATTTCTCATCAAAATGTATAGAAAATATACCAACTATAACAATGTATTGGAGAATAAAATTTATTGTCAATATCCGTGGGATTTATCCCATTTGAACAAATTCATAGGAGAAAAATTCCCCTAGGAGAAAATATCCCATCTGACATTTTTTCTCCCATGGGAGAAACGTGGGATAGTTGGTGGGACTGAAAGTCCCACCATTCTCCCATGGGATTCTGAGTTTTAGGACTCAACATCTTTAGATGTTTAGATGTTTGTGAGCTCAACATAAAACCCTGGGATACTGCTAAGAAATCCCACCAAGTGATATAAAAATATTTTGGATATCATAATTAGAAATGGTAGTAAAAAGTCTGGACTATGTTTTTAAAATTAAATGTCTAAAATATAGATCTAATATTTCATGTGCACGTATTTTGCCCACTTAAGTAAACAACGGTGTTTTCTGTTTACCAGTACTCCAGTACTTCAGTTTCTTAAATTTCTTTTTATTTTCCATGATAAACGTGATGACATTAACATTTCAGTCGTCAACTTACGTCCTTATCACCTGCATACGGGGTTTATATCCCTCAGTTTATTCGATATGCAAGTGCTTACACTACGTATTAACAATGTCTAAAAACGAGGTAGGTTATTCACAAACAAGTTGATGAAACAAGAATATCAACAGACTCATTTAAAGTCTTCATTTCGTAAATTCCTTGGTTGATACAATGAGCTTGTCAGCAAATACATTCTATAATTAAGCTAAATGTTGAGTTTTTCATACTAATTGTTAGACAATTATTTAAAAACTACGGAAACGTATAACCGCCTCGTGTTGTTGTTTTACAACGCGATATTATGATATAAAAATGTTGTCAAATACAATTACTTCAAGGTTTGTCGATATAATTATTACAACAATCTCTAATGAATAATACTTTTCTGATATGTTTTAGACGACTTTTACACTTGATACATCCATGTTGAGTTCCTATATGTCGCACTAAAATGATGTTTAAAAATTAAGTCGCAAAAATTAAATTATTGCAGACATTAGTGCAATATTACATATATGACGACTTCGCAAAGACGCCTAGATTTAATCAAAGAGGAAACTCGGCAAAATGCGAACGACTTGTAACATCAGATTTATTAATATAACGAATTGCATTGCCTTGATGTCTGATTAAAATAAAATAATTCAAATTGTTATAGCACTAAAGTAATTGCAGGCCCGCAGTGCATGTCTAGACAATGCTTTCCTCTTTTTCTGAGTGTGCTTTTCGTAGAACTCGGGACACTCTTTGAAAACCGTAGCTACGTGCCTGATTTTTATTATCCGAAATTGATTATTAAAAAAGATATATGATTTTTAAAATTAAAAATCTAAAATTTCATGCTGTCCGTAATTGCAATGTTTTTTTCTCAGAATAAACAAAAAGACATTTGCAGTTTTTGCAGTGTTATAATTCTTTATAAATATGCTTTTTAAAATGTTCTCAAAGAGCAACTTCATAAAATGTATATGATAGTTTATATTATAACATAAATCTGAATTTACCAAATGATTCATAACATAATGGGGGCGGGGGGGAGGGATTGTGTCTGTGACACTAACTAATGAGCTTGTGTGTTATCTTTAAAAAGAAAGAGGACAAAATGCAAATTATTTCATTCATTTTATCAATCAACACATAATTTTAAAACACATGTATCGTTAAGGCATATTTAATGCATGACATCACATCAGACGAAAATATTGAATGCTTATATGTTTGTATATGTTCTCCAAGCTAAGAACATGATTAAAGATATCGTTTATCATAGTTTGCATTGAATAGTGGACAAGTATTACCAAATATATTGACTGTCCTTTAAAGCAACATTCATAAGTTTTATTATTTAGAGAAGCGCATGCAAAATATCCTATAACTATTTAAATTCTTTTATTTAAATCAGACATCAATTCAGTGCAATACGTTATATTTAGGATGAAAATCATTTTCTTCTTGTATGTCCTCATCTTGAACTTTTAAATATTTGTAAAATTAAATGTAATTTTTTTTAGTCTCTATCTTATGATAATAATTTTTATTGGCTCATGACTAATTAAGACCCTGACATCCTTATATCAATTGCTAGATTCCTTGGTAATCTACCTTAATTGAGGATATTTTGATATGCAAATATGTACTTTTTTCCCAGATTCTTGCCTTTGACTTTATAATGTTATTATAACACATATACAATACATGTATGTATATTCAGTATATCTCTTATATACTAGTACATTTTTATTAACTGCTCTCTTTGTGTATAAATCTGATGTTACAAGTCCTTTGAATTTTGTTGAATTTTTCTATTTGATTAAATCAAGTCGTCTAAGCAAAGTCTTAATTTATGTTATATTGCACTAATGTCTGCGATATCTAGTTTTAGCGACATAATGTTAACACATTATTTTATGTAGGAATTCAGCTTGGATACATCAAAACGTATAAGTCATCTAAAACATAGTAGAAAAGTAGCATTCATCAGAGATTGTTGTCAGAATGAAATTGCCAAACCCTGAAGTAATTGTATTTGGCAACATTTTTATATCATGATTTCGCGTTCTAAAACAACAACACGAGGCGGTTATACGTTTCCGTAAAAAACTGACTTGTGGATGTTTTTTTTCGTAATTTCCCGAACATGACAATTGCATGAGGCACACGATGGGTATGACCGGTTGGCAGGGGATGCTCATTCCTTATCCCACCTCTGATGCTTTGCTTCTTTTTTTGTAATTCTTAAACAGACTTTTGAGTGTGAATACCGTTCTATATCCACATAATTCATTTATGGTGATTGTTTATGTGTAGAAAACGAGAGTTTCTTTTTTCTTTTCTTGGCTTGAGAGATGACAAAGATCAAACACAGTTCAGCAAATCGTTTAACTTTTCCTTCTGTTTCAACTTTTTGATTAACATTATGCTACATTTTTGAATTTGTTTCTTTTTAAAATCTTTTTTGTTCCTCTAAGCGTAGTACCTAATGTTTTTTTTTTTATATTTTCTCTCTCGTTTTTCATCGTTATGTAACTAACCTGGAACATCCAGAATAAAAGTACACTTATCCAATGTCATATCCTTGAGTTATGAAAAACTAAATGTTCCAATTTTATGGAACGCCGTCACTGTCTTATAGCAGAATACTACTATTGCATTGTGTCAACCTTCCATTACATTATGTCAACTCTTTATGACATTAACCCACACTACTATTGCATTGTGTCAACCTTCCATTACATTATGTCAACTCTTTATGACATTAACCCACACTACTATTGCATTGTGTCAACCTTCCATTACATTATGTCAACTCTTTATGACATTAACCCACACTACTATTGCATCGTGTTAACTTTCCTTTACATTATGTCAACTCTTTATGACATTTACACATAATACAATTATATTTCGTCAACTTGCATTTCATTATGTTTACTTTTCACGAGATCTTATTAAATGATGTGAGTGAAAAGCTCATCCCATACTGTGTGCACTCTTCTACATTATGTCGATTCACTATTACGTTATGCGAACACGGATATCCTCGGCCTTTATATGAGCATATCGTATTTTCCGCGTTCCGCAAGCGCTAAAAATGGCGAGAGAGAAAACTGTCGTAGGAGAAATTCTCAGCGATTTGGGAATGAAATCTTTAAATGAAAACTTTAAGCGACAAATGATTGATAATCTTGAAACGTGCAAAGCCTTAACACTGCGACTGTGAATTAAAGTCACGTCGAAATTCAATGGTGTTTACTTTAATCTCATAATTAAATAAATCAAATATTATGAGTCGTGCAGCAATCATTTTTTTTTCTTTTTATTTTGAATTTTTTTTTTATAAAAGTCTTAAACTTAAAAAGGACATTGCATTAGTTTCACAATAAGCTTAGCTGAATTAAGTTGAAAACCTTTTTCTATAAAACTATAAAGCCTGAGAGCTTCTCCGATTTCCGCCCTTGGTCTCCAACCATATACCGTCCCCCTTCCTTGTTCAAGATTCCAATATCTGCCACTGATATGTGCCCATGCATGCTTACTAAGGCATATTCAATTGATTTAGATGAGCGACTGGTAGATTTTTGTAATAGAATTCTGGCCCTGGAATGATTAAAAAAAATTACTAACTCCAGTGACGTAGCATCTTTTTTTGAAAGAGGAGGTCAGCCAGAAAAAAAATCATTTACCCGAAAAAAGTTGACAAGTCAAGAAAAAAAAGTCCAAGCCCGAAAATCCTATTTCGGGGAGAGGGGTCCAACTGCGATCAGTCCTATTTTTTTCCAGATATATTACATTACCCTTAGTGGATTATACTTCAACAAAAAGTGGGGTCGGGGGGCTGTACAGTTTCAATGAACATTACATTTTCTATAGTAAAGTTATGTCTGGGAAAAGAGGGGGGGGGTGATATTATGTGCCTGTAATTTGTCCTAATCAATCAGGACCCCCCCTTCTTACCAGTCATTAAAACACAGTCGTCAACATTCATTATATACTATATATACAGCTTTGAGATAATGTAAATGTTTTTCAACATCAGGTAATGAACTTTTTGAATCAACATGATAAAGAGTTAACACAATATAAAGATATTTTTAAATCACATAAGAAAGAGTTGACATGACGTAATTATATATCCACATCACGGAATGGAGTTTTGACATAATGTTATATAGTATTGATGTAATATAAAGATATGTTCACATTATGTTATACACTTTTTACACCACGTAATAAAGCACTGACATAAAGGTACGATGTGTTCACCTCACATCATGATGCCCTCGTCGTAAAATAAAGATAAATCCATATCACGTAATAATGCTTTGATATAATAAAAATATACACTTTCAGAAAGGAATGGGCTTTTGACTTCATGTAATGATAAGTTTAATTATAAAACACAATTTACTTGCCGTAATGCAATTTTGACCTCACATAATAAAGAAATGAAATGATGTAAAGAAAAATTCATTTCATGCAATAAAGTTTTAACACAATGTAAACACATTATCACTTCACATCATGAATTTTTTACTTCAAGTTAAGAAGTGCTGACATAATGAAAGGATGTATTTACTTCATGTAATGCAGCATTGACATGATGTTAAGATATATTAACATCATCTCATGAAAAATGGACATAACATAAAGATATGTTCACATCACGTAATGATAAATTGACATAATAAATGCATAGTTGTATTCTATAAGGCAGTGATGGCGTTCCATACAATTTTATTTATTTCATTTTAAGTGGAGGTAAATGGGGAAATTTTCTTTTGTACCAGATGCCCTACGTACACATTTTAACAAGTTTGAAAGTTTGTACAAAATGAGATATTCAATTCTTTTTAAAGTGCAAGAGATTCTTTCTATTGTAAATACCTGTAATAGTTTCTACGGCTGTAAGGAAATCAGTACAGATAGATGGCTTTGAGTTCAGATGACCTAGACACAATTAGAAACATAAACATATCCATATTTTGAATTTTAAAGTGATTCTTAAGGCACAAGAATTTTTACGGGAGAAAATGGATTATTAAAAAGAGACTTGATATCTGAATTCGGATGCACTTGCATCTTGGCGAGGCAAAACCGAGACCGTGAAATTGGTCCTTGAAATTCATTATTGAGAAAATAAAGTCACAATGGCGTTGAAAGGCGTATTTATGTATCTAAGTAGGATAACTTCATCTTATTTCAAGAAAAAAATATACAAATGTTTTTGTAAATTACGCTATAGGATTTTATTAGATTAAATATTAAATTCTAGATCACTACTTGAG
>NW_026940294.1:0-12251 GCF_032062105.1 Saccostrea cuccullata
CTGATGATACTTAACACGATTATTCTTTCAATTTAGTGTAACTCTACAGTTAGTTTGTGTTACCATCTTTCGAACAACCCACATAACTATGCATTGCTAACGCCTTTATTAATTTTTTTTTCCCCAATAATTAGTCCTAAAACATTTCAAAATTTATAATAGATCATAATTCGTAATTCATATGTTTAAATATCCCTTCTATATTATATTTCTCTGATTATTCTTTGTCAAGTATAGTTACGCATTTTTAGAGAATGAAACAATGTACGATTTACTAAATGTCGTGATTACTTAGCGTAATTAATTCGTTCAATTATTGAAATCGCACTTCACCTGAGGATACCCCGATAAACCAGACGTACTTTATAGCGATTCAGATTTCTTTCTTTATTTAACAGTGTTTATATAAATTTCCAATTCAACTTGAGATGATGAAATTTTACAATAGTTGTCGAAGACCAATTAAGAGTCAAAATCAGCAAGCATCGAGCATTGAATGGAAAGTCAAAATTTTATTTTTTCAAAAGCTTTTGGTATATGAAAGATATTGTCTTACCTAATGCTAAAACACAATTAAAAATTTTTTCAAACCTATGAAGGGACTGGTATCCAAGGAAATTCATTTCCTTAGCAACGGGTTCATAAATCCTTATGAAAATCAATGATTTTTAGACATTTTTCTACGAATATTTTTTTCTGAACGGGATAAGATAAGGTATTTTGGTTACTTTATTTGTTAAAAGATGGAATTACTTTATTCTCCAAAAATAGGAAAAACAAAATTTCTGTAGTGATATTGTTGCCATGACAACGGGAAAAGAACATGGCGTCAATGCTTATTAATTTTGAAAAAAGTTACATATGTTTATCACTTTATTCACAAAATCTACAACCACTGCTGGAAAAATGAATGGTATGATCTTGTTAGGGGTTATCTATATGTCATATCTATACAATAAAATTTGCAGGCAACTTTAGCAGAAAAAAGTTACAAACGGTTAAAATGTGTGAAAATCTAGCATTTATAAGCTTTTTTGAAGGGGTGGGGGTAATGTGAATACATGTTCAGTGTCCATTATATTGGCCATATTGGTTCTGATCAAAGCATACTCATAACTTCACTATTGTTAATAAATAAATGCACATTCAATTTCAAAAGGAATTTTATAATCCTCACAAACGAAACTTGGAAAAAAGGGGGGGGGGGTAGGAATCACCTTGTTCACCGATCCATATGAATGTAAAATTTTGACTTGTCCATAACATTTCAATGAAGTGCCACTGAAAGTTCATACTTGATATTAAGATTGCTTGCGATCGAGAGAAGTGTCAAAAACTTGACTCAAGGTCATTTGAACAAGTTCAAGGTCATTGGTAGAAGAAAAGTGCAACCTTTGCCCATTCTGTAACATTCTAATGAAAAGACTTGGTTTCATCTTGGGAATTATTTTTAAGCTGTAGGTTTGTCATTACCTTGACCAAAATTCATTTGAACATTTTTGCCCTTGACTCAAGGACATAGCTTTTTCAAGGTCACTGCAGTAAAAGTGTACTATATGAGTTTGGCACATTTACATATTTAACTTCGAATGAAGGGAAATTGGAAGTTTGTGCTCAACACAACGGTTTTACTACCTATGTGTCATGTTGTAAATTTAGAATTAACCGGGTGGCTGTAAATACAAAATTTACAACATAGTTGTCATGTTGTTAATTTTATATTTACTGCCACCCGCTTAATTCAAAATTTACTACATGACATATGACTTGAGTATTTGTCATAGTCATTTTTGGTATGTATATCTGCACTAGCAAAATTTTAAAAGGTTTCAAATTAGTATTTAGACCTTTTTTGTAATAAAAAACATTTAATGCAATAGCAGGAGGGTTGGTATCATTTTATTAGCTTGCTCACAATAATTCTTGTTTATAAAAGAGAGTTACTATGACAGCTCACATAATTATAAAGTAAAACCATGTCAATCAGGCATGTAGCATCAGGTTTGGGTTGGGTAGGGGGGATGACCCCACCCAACTTTTTTCTCAACGTACCCTAATGTTTAACCACACCTCCCCTCCCGAGTTTTTCCGTTTGTCCTTTCGTCCGTCCGTCTGTCTGTCTGGAACGCTTTCGTTTCCACACGATATCTCAAGAACCCTCTGAGCGTTTGCAGTGAAATTTAGCATAGCAACAGTTACACCCTATGTACTAAAGAAGAACCCTATTGATTTTGTGGTCAAAAAGTCAAAGGTCAAGGTCATAAATAAACAAATTCTGTCTGTTATAACACTTTCCTTTCCACACAGTATCTCTAGAACCATTTGAGCTATTGCAATGAAATTTTACATAACAACTCCCCGTGGCCTTATGAAGACCCCTATTGATTTTGAGGTCAAAAGGTTAAAGTTAAAGGTCGTAAATTTATACATTCTCTCTGTGTGTAACACTATCATTTCCGGGCGATATTTGAGCTTATGCAATGTATTTTATACCAAAACTCCCTAGGACCTCTCTCAAAGTGTCCCGTCCCGTTTGTTTTATTAGTATTTATAGTATTACATGTCGCTATTTTTAGCACAGGGGCATGAGGAGAGATATTGCGTATAAAACAGGTTCTTGGCAGAATTTATATTCCTATCACATCTACCAGAACTGCTTAATAAAGGTTGAATTAGACACCATGTTTTGTGTAAATTTTTGAAGATATCAAACGTGAATATATATACATGTATGTGACTTCATATTTGCATATAATTGTCGAAATTGTACAGCAGTTCCGTGGCGCAGTGGTATGTCTCCCGCTGTACATGCGAGAGGTCACGGGCTCGATTCACGGACGATCATTTTTTTTCTTTTCCGAAATTCTTTTTTTTACTAAATGATAGTATTCAGCATGTGAAATGAAAAAAAATTATGAGGTCTAGCTTGTACAAACTCATAAAATCATCATAACGTTGTGATAAATAATCCACATAAAAAGAATCTTCTATACACATGATCAAATCATTTTATCAATATTGACATATTTTATTTACTCCAGTATACATGTATATATTTAAAAATTCTACAAATTCAATTAGGGGGATCTGACTCCCCCCCCCTACCCCCACCCCCGCCCCGAATTGCGCATGGTCTATTTTTTCCCTAAGCGGGGGACACAAATTCTCTAAATTAGCTTGTTAGATTTACATCAATAAAAAAATGCTAATAGACAAACAAAGAATGTTACTTTTGGATTGAACATTTTTATTTGATCCACTTTCATGAATACACTGTACAATTTATGGATCTATTTTCTGGATCCCTGAGTCTCCGGTAACACTATCCACTCACTTCCAGCATCAATAGTCTGTACTGTAATGATGTATTCTCATAATGATAATCTGAAAAAGTGATAAAATTAAAATGTAATAATATTATACAGCTTTGCCTTCAGATACTTACTAAGAACCATTTCTAGTTGAGCTTGAGCAATGATGATGAATGGAAAGCATGTTTATTGGAATCAATTAAATTCCAAGAGATCTCAATGGTTTATCATTTTATTTTAAAAAGTTAACGATTTTACTAAATGTATTATTTACATGTTTTTCCTGTCTCATTCTATATCAGCTCATCCAATTCTGTTTCCGCTTCTTTCCGAGTTTGGCTTCAAAGTGCCGAATTTCATTCTAAAAACAGAAGTATACCACACAAAGTTGAGACCCTATTGATTTTAGATATTCTTTAAATTCAAAAAACTTGTAATAAAAAGGTCAATTGGTTCTAGCTTTTGTCAAAACTCTAGATTATGGTTTTCATTTCTTTCCAATACCCCCCCCCAAGAAAAAATGGAGTATAGATATTCTTCTAATAAATTTATGTGCTTTAAATCTGAAGGTGCTTATTATTTGAACCTTAAAGTTGACTTAAATTAGTTCAGTGGTACCGGAGAAAATATTAGCTGAATATGAATTTTCTTTTATAAGTAAACACTGGATGAATTTTTTTTTATTATTAATCATTCTACTGTGGTATGTATAAAATTCAGTTACTACTAGTCCACTACATAAGACACTTGTCTGTATCACAATACATGTACTTCCAAGGTAATCCCCTTTCCTAAACTAAAATATATTAAGTAAAGAGTTAACCCCCTGCCCCCCCCTTTTTTTTTTACTGACGCCATAACAAAGGTCATTCCATTTTACAAATATTTCATAATAGTGTTGGTTTTCATAAATTCATAATTTTTGTGTAAAAAGCAGGTGTTATCAATACCTTAAATGGTAAATAAAGATATCTATTATTATATACAGAATTTTTTTTTACCCGACAATCACTCAAGTTATAATCATTATAGCTGGTGAGTGACTTGGTTACACACATGCCGTGAATACAACAAATCAAAATTAAACTTAATTCAAATTAAACTTTAAAATTTGGGATACAGTTATGTAACTAATCAGGATCAACTTTTTCACGTTAGGCTCGCAGAAACAATCTGAGTTGGGGAATTAAATTTCATTTTATCATATTATAGTTTAATATCGGCAATATTATGGGGGGGGGGCATACCCCCTCCTCCTGGTTCCTCAGGCCATGCATAATCTTTTCTTTTAAATTATAAAATACTAAAGTAGTGCTAACATATATACTAGTAATCAATCAGAATTAGGCCTAAATTGAAATGTACAAAAACACCTGCAAAAGTGTTACATATTTTACAACATGGTTAATTTATGTTATACATTCTTCAGTAACTGTTGTAATGGTAAATTGTAAAAATTTCAGTCACTCACCGTAATTAAGACTCATAAAAACGCCAAAACTGAGGCTCAGACTGCTCCAAGTTTGTAATTTTCTGCTAGTCTTCTGTACACTGTTATTGAAAACAATGTAAGCAAACTACCGTTTATTCCTCCTATGTTAGAGAGCTATACCAAAGGGAGGTAATTTAAAGCAAAAGTTACAGAAAATTATGGATTTAAATCAGTTATCATATATAAATGCTTTAGTTGCCTGCAGATTTTTTTCTTGATTCTTCTAGAACAAATACTATTTAATATATATTTTATGTTGATAAGCTTTAATGTGGTTGTAGATTTCTTATAGAGTACTTCAAATTTGCTGTTTTTTAAAGCAAAATAAACCTCCAAAAACTAGTTTTATTTATCAAAGGGTGAAGAGAATTTCAATAATCAACATTTGTTAAAATAGAGTATATTTATATAAATAAAATAATAATTTAAAAAGCTTTCTTTAATGACTAGTAATAAAAAAGTATTTGTTTAACCATAACTTCAAGTGTCATGATAAAGTACAAAACACGCTATTTGAAAGGCGCGTGGTTTCCATAGCAACAATGCAAAAAATTATTTTTGGCTTGCCTTTTTCTATCATACCCTTTGTTCTGAAAATTTATATATGAGTTTTAACCAAATCTGTTTCTATGCCACTTTCCACATTTTTTAACTAAATGCTCGATGCTTGCTGATTTTGACTCTTAACTATATTTCTTTTCTCCGCTTTTTGTCAATAAAAATTGTAATATCAATTGATTTCCATTTTTATGCATTGACTGATGTATTTACCCAATTTATTTAATTAATTGCTTTAATAAAAAAGAAATTAAATATTTTATAAATATAAAATACAACCCGGAGAATTGAAATAAATAAAATTAAATAATATATTAATTATCACAATAGATAAACACAGCACATTCACATGTTTTACTTGTATGCACAGTGTTGGATGTCCTGCTTTAGGATATAATGACCTGATTAAAAAAATCTAATAAACACAAGTTTGCATGATTTTTATATTCTAGTTTAATTCTATATCTTTTAACATGTTTAAGGATAATAATTATATAATTTAAAAAAAAATCATTAATAAAATTTTTTCAAGACGTACATTTTTATCCATATTTTCTTTCTGAGCATTTTTATTCCAATGCCCATAACATGTACAGGCCCTTTGAGACATCAAATGTGATTTTTAAAAAAAAAAGAATGCTGGAAAATGATAATAATTAAGAAAAAATGAGGAAAATATAATTGTCACTTGATGAATTATACTGTCATATAAGTAATGTGGTAGCTTTTTAAATTAAAAGATGCTTCAGTCCAAGTTTCTTTAATATAAACAACATGTACTAAACAATATATGTTTGATATTCAATTACTTGCTCTTTAGCAGTAGATAATAAGTGCATTTTGAGTAAAATTGAGATAGGCTATTATTGTATTAAGTAATGCTTATATATTATAGGACAAGTGAAATATATGATGAATTGATAACTACACTGTATGTTCTCTCTCAAGTAAAAGGTGGGGGGGGGGGGTAAAATCCGATCTCACTTTTTGCTTTAAAAAATGAAAAGAAAACAACACCAGAAATAGGTTGCTGAGCTCGACAAGAAGAAGGAGGTGGTTGTTGAGGTGTTTGGTACAACCCGATCTTAGGTTTGGCTTTAAAAACAAAAAGTTGCAGATCTCAAGAAGAAAGGGGGGGGGGTACAATCCGATCTCACTATTGGCTCAAAAAAACTCAAACATACAAACTACATTTCCATTTTCCCCAATTAAAGTGGACTGGATTTAGTTCAGTTAAAACTTAGTAAAAATCATTTCATGTTGACATGAACAGCTGATGAAATACAAAACACATTCGATTAATATACCTCACATTTGATGAATTTTAAATCATTGTGAAATGAATAGCATAAATTGTGTACTATTTCAAGAAAGAAAATCACATAAATAACTGTCTTTTCATTTCAACTGAGTACCCGATAGGCCTATGCAGCAATCGTTACTGCCCCCTCCCCCCTTCAATAATTAATACTTTGATGCAAGTTTCCTCGCACCATACTTTATCCAAGAAGTAGATAACATACCGTTTTCCAGCATAAAAATTATCCTTATCAAAAGAATCTAGGATTCTGTGCCCAGGTTTTCCTCTGTGTCTTCTTTTCCACATGTTTATTGTATCCCGCTTCAAAACAATTGGACTTCCGCTTTTTTTTACACACGCGCATGCGTAATCTAGAAGTGTGTAACGTCAGAGATGTGTAAGTGAAGATGGCAACTTCAATCAACACGATATCTGTGTAATCATGTGTCCGATAAAACCCCGTAACTGGGACACGTTATTTTTTTGATATTTTTAGGATTTAGACATGTCAATTTTTCGTTTTCAACGAAAAAAAAGATTGGGGACTTAAATCAAGTCCCCAATGTTTTTTATGTCCCCATTTTACGACTTGCGTATCTGTAGCAGGTCCCCAGTATGGGGGAGCCACACACGCACACACACACACACACACACACACACACACACACACACACACATATATATATATATATATATATATATATATATATATATATATATATATATATATACATGTATATATAAAAGCTTACCAGTCTACAACACCCTATATGCTATACATTATTTGCGTGATGCTAACTTGACCGTGTGCATGGGTATGGGTGGACAGGTAGTTAAAACAGGTTTTGTTAGTGAATACAACTCACTCTCTCTCTCATACACCCCTTTCTCTCTATCCTACTAGATCACGTGACACTGACAACGAATGACAATAAAGACAGACAAACAATGAACTAGCCACAAATACCAATAGGTGGATCCAACATCCAACACCTGGCTACATATTCCCCCTGCCAGGAGAAAATGGCTCCTGACATTACCTTATAACCTATCCAAGGGTACCAGGGCATGGGTCCAGGGGTCATAAAAAAATATACAATCATACATCAGTAGTTATACTGATGAAGAACAGACTTCATTGTTGTCATCATATAATACATGTCATACCTGTAATTATATACATAGTAAAAAAAAATATTAGAAGTATAACTTTATGAAAATAATCTATGACTAAAAACACACTGACACACGGACAAACTAAGCAAGTGTCTTTAACTAATCACTTCTCTGCTGGCTCTATACTAATGTCTCTAAATAAACACATTTCTGACTGACATCCTGTACATACTGCCACTCCCCATATCTTTCTGGCGGTTTACTGACTCTGGTTGATCTTCTTGGAGGTGAAATACTTATACTGGGCGAATTCACTGAAATTGAAGATCTAGAAAAAGAAGACGATATAGTTGATTCATGTAAAGAAGAATGGTTCGATGACTGTAAAAGAGACGAATTGTTCATAGTTGACTGTCGAGGAGAGGATTGAAGACTTTGTCGATGACGACGCTGTGGTATGATGTATACCGGTACTCCACTATCGCTCTCATCTGACGAACACTGAGATGAATCATTTGAAGGAATGGTGGGTGTTGTCTGATAACTCTGATTCTTCTTGACCTGTTTGGAAACTGGAGAAGAAATAACATTAGTTGGAATACAATTAAAAGGCAAAAGAAAATTTCTATGGAGGGTATGTGTAGACCCTTTCCCGTCCTCACGCCTTACAACATAAACTGGGACGTCTTCATTTGGAATACCTAAAATAATGTAAACATATTCATCCCACTTGTCTGCATGTTTATGTTTTTCTTTGAAACCTACTTTTCTAACTAAAACTCTATCCCCAATTTCTAACTTAGAATTTCTAACTTTCCTATCAAAATTTTCTTTATTTTTATCTGCATTTTTCTTTGATTCTTCTGCGGCAACTTTATAAGAATACTGTAATCTTTCTTGGAGTTTATAAACATACGAATGGTGATCCTTTGCTCCTATATTCTGATTTCCTGGTTTTATCCCTAAAAATGCATCTAGTGATAGACGTGGGTGCCATCCGAACATTAAGAAATGTGGAGAATACCCAGTGGCATCATTCTTGACTGAATTGTAGGCGTGCACTAGTGTGGTAACATACGATTTCCAATCCGATTTCTGGCTTTCCTCTAATGTACTCAGCATTTTAATAAGTGTCTGGTTGAATCTTTCTACTGATCCGTTGCCTTCAGGATGGTACGGCGTTGTTCCTGATTTCTTGATGTTCGCTATCTTGCAGAATTCTTTAATGACTTTACTTTCGAAATTTCTTCCTTAGTCGCTATGGAGTTGATCTGGAAAACTGTAATGAACTATAAAATTTTCATACAAAGCTTTGGCTGTTGTTGTCGCTAACTGGTTTTTCAATGGAACTGCGCAGGCGTATCTGGTGAAATGATCTGTAATAACAAGAATATTTTCAAACCCCCCTTTACATTTCTCTAAGGACAAAAAATCAATACAAAGAATTTCTAGTGGTTTTGTTGAAGTAATGGGATGAAGATTCGCTCTTGGTCTGACAGGTGTTTTGCTTCTGATACATCTCTCACAGTTCTCTACCCTGGCTTTAATATCTTGTTCTAACCCTGGATAATAAAATCTCTGCTTTGCTAGCCAAATCGTCTTCTCTATTCCTGGGTGTCCTACTTCTTTGTGGATTCCTATGAAAACTACATCTTTAAAATGGTCTGGCAAACAAAGTTGAATAATTTTCTCTCCATCTAAAAAGGAATTTCTGTATAAAGTATCATCAATAATCTGAAGTTTCGTTCTCTCTCTTAAATATTTCTGAACCGTTGTTGTTTCTTTCCTACCCTTCTCTCCCTGGTTGAAAATTTCTATGACTCTGGCTATCGTTTTATCTTCTCTTTGTTCTTTCTTCCAGTCAATGTCTGACATATCTGTTGCTGTAATCTCATCTGATGGAAAATTCTGTGATAATGTTTCTGCTGCTGAAATATCTAAAGAAACTGAATTACAAATGGCCTTTACTGAATCTGAAAATAAATAAGATTTTCTGGAAAGAGCGTCTGCATCCGAGTTGAATTTTCGGGAACGGTAAGAAATACTAAAATTGTAATTGGCAAGAGCAGAAACCCATCTATGACTGGTCGCATCTAACTTTGCTTTGGATAGTACATAAGTCAATGGATTGTTGTCGGTAATGACTTCAAATTGGTTCCCATATAAGTAATCGTGGAATTTGTCTGTAATGGCAACGCTAAAAACTCTAACTTGTGAGCAGGATAGTTTCGCTCGGCTGGTCTTAACCCTCTGCTTGCATAGGCGATTACCTTATCTACCCCATCTTGTCTCTGGTATAATACTGCACCAAGTCCATGACTGCTGGAATCTGTATGGATAATAAATGGCTTGGAGTAATCTGCATAAGCTAAAACTGGTGGCTGGGTCAGTAATTCTTTAATTGTCTCGAACGCTGTCTGATGTATAGTTTGCCATTTCCATGCTGGTACTTCATGTTTCTTCTTTACTTTTCTCGTCGTGCTGTGTCCCTGTAATAAAGAATTTAAAGGTTGGACAATTTGGGAATAATTTTTGATGAACCTACGGTAATACCCTGAGAAACCTAAAAACTGTCTCAGCTCTTTGATGTTTTGTGGCGTTCTCCATTCTTTAACTGCAGATAATTTCTCTGGGTCAGCGGAAATTCCGTTTTCTCCCACAACATGGCCTAAATAAGTTACTGATGTTCTGAAAAATTCGCATTTAGATGGTTTAAGTTTTAAATTGTGTTCTGAAAGTTTTACAAAGACTTATTCTAATCTTCTAATGTGGTCTTCAAATGTTTTCGAAATAATCAAAATGTCGTCGAAGATAAGATAAGATAAGGCATTCTTTCAATAACATGTCTCCCATACACTTCTCCATCAGTCGCTGGAATGTGGCAGGTGCGTTGGTAAGACTAAAACTCATACGGTTACATTCGTAAAACCCTAAATTTCCAACGGAGAATGCGGTCTTCGGCTTGTCTTCTTCAGCTACGGCCACTTGCCAGTATCCAGACCGCAAGTCAAGTTTGGAAAAGAATTTGGATCCTGATAAGGTATCTACTACATCATCAAATCTGGGAAGCATATATGCGTCTTTTCTGGTCTTAGAGTTAAGAATCCGGTAGTCTATGCAAAATCTCAAGCTTCCGTCCTTCTTTCGCACAAGTACCACGTTCGAGGAAAATGGGCTATCTGGTTCTCTAATTACCCCCTGCTTCCAGCATATCCTTGATGTGTTGGCGTATTTCATCATACATACCAGGTGGAATCTTGCGGTATGGTTGCTTAAAGGGTCGATCATCTTCTAATACAATCCTGTGTTCCACTAGATCTGTTTTGCCTATGTCGTTTGCATTTCTGGAAAACACATGGCTCCACTTGCATAAAATTTCTGAAAAAAGTCTGACGTTCTTCAGTGGTCAAGTTTTTCTTGTCAATATGTACATCTGGTAAATTTGACAAATTGTGCTCACTATGTACAGTGCTATCAGAAAACTTCTGAGAAACTAAGTTGTCCACTATCTTAACTTGACTAAGCTGACACACACCAGACTTTGGTCTTATGGTAATAGGCTTTGCAGTAATATTGCAGATTTTCACTTGAATTCTACTGCTGTTTGTCTTAGTACCTAGTTCAACCACTCTTGGACAAACAATGTAGTTCGACTCATTGTCAAAGCATTCAGTAATATACTGTGCATTCTCACCCTGAACTCCTCTTACCAGACCTTGAACTACATACGATTGGTATAGTTCAACCACAATGAGCTTTTTACTCATCGAACGCACACAGTAAGATCCTCCCATGCTGTTGACTGCTAACTTCCATGCTTGTGGAACATCTTCAACATCTGAAACAAAATCTTTGTAAAATCTAATTACATTTGATTGCGCCCATGACAAAAGGGTCCTTATGGCATTTTTACTAAAACAGAGAAATAACGTCATAAAGATGTGACGTTGCAGACTGACGGTGAACTTCGACGCAGAATTTTTTTACCAACGTGTTTTGACGTTTGACGCATCCAGAGTTTTCATCGCTGTTTCCAACATGTGGAATTTAGTTTCATGTATAAATTAATTTAATCAATATCTGAATCTCCTAATCCACTGATTTTAATAGATATAAATAAAAACATTTAGAACTGGTTTCTTAACAAACATTATTAATTGAATACGTCTCTATAATACCAATAGTTTTCCTACATGCGTAATATTATAAAATGTATAGAAGCTGTAGACAAGGTGATTTCTGATAGCATATTGAACCTTTATATTGAACCTTTATACTGTAGATAAATTTCATTTACATATTTATACCATTTTTTGAATACATCTTACATAGACAGGGTATATCGTAAAAAAATATTGCAAAGGAAAATTGTCTCTTACTTCTTTGAGATCCGCTCCACCACTCTCAAATACACATCGCGATCGCGTCGATCACATGTAAACATTGATTCATCGGTGCATACTGCTTAAACTGT
>NW_026940295.1:0-12110 GCF_032062105.1 Saccostrea cuccullata
TATAGAATGCATAATTATAGCATAAGAGAATCATTCATTACTACGAGTGTGGGATAGTGAAATTCCACCAAGGGGACTAGATTCACGGTCTAGGACGAAGCTTTGCCGAGTCCTAGACCGTGAATCTTGTGCCCGAGGTGGAATTTCACTTTCCCCCTCGAGTGTGTAATGAATGATTATTTTTTTCGCATTATTTTATCCAAAATAACGGCCTGTCAATGACGTCGCCATAAGACTAAAAATATATTTTTTTAATTGTCCATATAATTAAAAATCTGAATTTACCATTGGAAAAAGCGTACCTGAAAATGGTTTAGACTTAGTGTAAACCAGTAAAATGAATTTCAGTTCAAATAAATTAATTAGAAAGATAAAACTGGGAATAAAAAACTTATCTATCCGATAGCGCACAAATTCATTTTAGAAGAATCCTTCCGCGATCTAAAAAATAGTGCTTTTTAAAAAGTGAAAATACACCAATATTTTGAATGAAATAAGTTTATTTTAATAAGTTAAATGACAACATATATGGTATTTTTTAACATTGTTTAACATTGTTACAATTTCTATATATAAAGACGGAATGTTTACGTTATCGTTCGCGGTGAAGTAATACACAGTGTGAGACAGAAAAATCTCACACTGCTGTCTCACACCGGACAAGTCAATCTAACACTGGTGATTATGCGAGAAAAAGTTTTATCATTGACTTTTCCGATTTATTAGTATTACATAATTATAAAAAAGTGTTAATTCGCCAAATTCTTATCCATGTGCAGCCTTAACAAACCCGCTTGGGGCTTTATTGATTATATAATGAAAAATGCATTGTTTGTTTGAAAATCTACGTCTCTGCTCCTGGATAATAAATAAACAAACTAAGTTCATAGTTATGATGACCAGAATGCCTCTACCAAAATTGTGAATGTTATGGCCCTAAGGTCGGGCGTTCTGGTGTACGGGTGGGGCTCTATTGATTATATAGCAAAAACTCGTTGTTTGTTTAAAAATCTTCTTCTCTGCTCCTGGGTATTAAATAAACTAACTAAGTTCATAGTTATGATGATTTAGAGTGCCTCTTCCAAAATTAAGGATGGGGGACGCTCTTTTAATTATGTAGAAAATTCTTCATTAATTCTTTGAAAATCTTGTCCTTTGCTACTGGGTTATATGCTTATGCTCCAAGTATGTATTTTTATGAGGAAGAAAGGTCTATCTAGCAAAATAGTTAATTTCATGCCCCTGGGTCAGGGGTATCGGAGGCGAGGGGGGGTAATCTGAAAATAAATGAATGCTTTGAAATCTGCTCTTTGGCATTAATCAACCCATTAGTGATGAATAAAATCTATGATAGAATTTCCAAAATTTTGTGGCTCAAGGGTCAGTGCTTTCTTTGGGATGGGTACACAACTGGTTATATAGTTGAAGTGCATTTTCTCTATGTTACTCTGATCTGCCTCTTGGTACTAAGTAAATAGAATAAGCATGCTAAGTTTAAAATTGTGATAAGCAATGGTGTCTTTTTCAAAATTGTGAATTTCATGGTCTCGGGTTTAAAACATGAACCAAATTCTATTGTTGGAAAGTTGTTACGTGATACTCAGGTGATCTATAAGGCCTGTAAGCCTCTTTTTTTCGGGAGGGGGGGGGGGTTACACCTACTCGGGTGTATAGTGGAGACGCCGTATTTACAAAATTTGCTGTCATAAATTTCTTCATAAAAATGCACATTATTAGGGATTTATTTTTATACCATTTTTCAAGTTTTGACAATCCTGCAGTTTTCACATTTGATTGTTGTATTTTGAGTATGAAGTGGATATACTGTAAATCGACCTCACGGTATACATTTTGTGTCATATTTCTGAAATTAAGCTTTTTCCCCATCATATTTCTTTGAAGAAAAAAAATTCCCACAAAAAACACAGTTTTCTTCTTTAATGGTATTGGTTAGTATCCATCTAAAAAAACAACTTTTTTTTAACTCATCGTAAAAGTAAGTAGTCTTTAAAAAATATCCTGCTCGAAAACTCCACTTCTTATACACTCCGTGTCTAAATGGGTGGATCTAGAGGGGGACGGGTAGCGGGGCCAGTCCTCTTCAACGCAATTTGCAGAGTTAATTATGTAAAATTAGAGTAAAGAATTGAAATTGAGTTTGGGCCAAGAGTTAAAAAATGGGTAAGTAAGAAAGTTTGCTTGAAGGTTAGGGTTAAGGATTAAGTTGTTTTAAAGAAGCTTATTTATATTTTTTCTTTACTTATTTTGTTTTCATTTCTTAATACTAACAAACATTGAAATATAAATAACAGACATAGAACAAGTTACATTAAAAAAACATAAGACAATGTGACAATATTGGCTTAGGCCATGCAAAGCAATTGAAACATGTATTCAGAAATATTTATGCAATATTTTTAAATCTGTAGTCTACAAGAAATTTTAATTTTTTCAGAATGTAAGCATAGAAAAAAATTGATAAACATGATAAAAAATTTTATAGATAGTCTCATCCAAACAATGTAGTCGTTAGTACTTCTTATATTTTTAAAGTCTGTAGCAACATAAGAGATGAGTGCGATGAGTGATGCAATTTTTATATTACACTCAGATCTAAATCGAATAATTACATGTTTTCATTTGATATCTATTTTCAGGTAAAAAAAACAATTAATCTGTTCCATATTTCAATAACATTTTTACATTCAGAAATGATATGTTTTGAAGTTTCTTTTACATGCCCTAATTTGCAATGACTACTCATTTCTTTTTCCATTGACTGAAATAGAAATTATTACAAAAAATGTTGTTTAAAAGTTTATTGTTGAATTCTGTAAGTTGTCTATCGGGTATGTCATATAATTTATATCGATATCCATTTTTGCATTCTGAAGGTTCAACACTGAATTCTTTGCGTAAAATTGTTTGATAAAACAATTTACAAAATATTTTGTGCACAAGATTTATATAGAAAAAAGCTACATCTTTGTTCTATGACATTTACATATCCTGTGTAAAAGAGAAAATTATTTCTGAAACGTATATTAACAAACTTACAATTTGAAGAATCATACCATTTCGTGGATAAGGTTTGAAAACAGAAGTAAGAACTTTAAATTCACATAAGTTTAAAAAGTGCATTTCCTGTTACAATATGCTATATGGATAGTCTTGAGTCCCTGGCATACTGTTACCAGTTCGCAGAGGAATTCCTAGGTGAAGATGCTTAAGAACCAGTGGAACAGGTACCTGAAAACCGCATATTCGCTATGTTCCACAAGGACTACGCTACGAGGATGAAGACTCATATCATTACTGAACTTAGGAAACCTGAACCTAAAATCCGACTGATATTAGCAACCGTTGCTTTAGGCATGGGCCTAAATGCTCCAGGGGTCAGCCATATCATACATTTTAGACCTCCAACTTCATTAGAGAAGTACATGCAGGAATCAGGGAGAGCAGGAAGAGGTGGACAGCCGAGTAGAGCAACACTATACTTCAACAACAGTGACATTGCTGCCAACCGACCAGGAATAACTGATGACATGAGACGTTACTGCAAGAGTGATGACTTATGCTTACGATTATTATTGGTGAAACATTTTGGCTTTTCAGAGACTTTGTTTGAAGGGGAAAGAAAAACTGTTGTTCTAGTTGTAGAATTGATGAATAGTTATTCATCCATGTTGTTGGATACTGTACAATTATGGACTTCAGTTGAGGTCGATATGTGGTTGTAAGGACTCATGGCAATTGATATTGACCAAAGACACAGAAAGTGATAGCGACCGAGCCTACGAGGTCGCTATCATTTTCTGTGTCTGAGGTCAACATCAATTGCCTTGAGTCCTTATAACCACATATTGACCATTCACTGAAGTCCATAATAGTTATATTATGTAATCACTCAAAGTGAATCCACTGACACAGTCCTAACTGAACAGACTTGGCTGTCATTACGTCACAATGGTTAAATTTACGCTTCTTATATTATGACGTCACGAACTGACATACCTTTAGTGCATGCAGCTTGTCATGCGATATTAAATTCCGCGGACGCGCTTTCGCATCTATATCACAAAAGGAGGAATATCACGTGACGTACTTGCAGCCAATGAAAACTACGAAAATAATCTTCATATATAATATTGTGTATTTTTGAATCAACATTCTTATGTGAATATAGCACCTATTGACTAAACTTACAAGTCCAACATAGCTGTCAATTCTGAGAATATGTATTGTTTGTTTGTTTAGGTAACACAATGAAGAAAAACTATTTTGAGGATTAACTTTGTATTTTTTATCTACTTATAGATAACAAGTTTTCAAATGAAAGTAGAAATTTAAAATATTGTTCGTGTCTATATATCACTCAAAAAGAGAACCGGGATCATCACTATCACTATCACCACCCTCGATATCACTAGCGTCTTCTTCTGTTTCGTCAGAAATCTGTCCCCTACGTAATCTCTGTGCCGTTCTTAGGACAACTTGATGAAATTTCTCCTTGTTTACAGAATAAATAGGATTAGCATTTATTCCCTTGTATGATTGCAGACTTCTCCCTTGGTCACTTAATGGATTCAATTCCCTGGTTTTTATTAACATTACCTTTAGGTCACTTTCCAGAGATCTTGATTTATGAGTTGTTCTAAGCTCACAGATCCCTGCTTCTTCATCAAAGTGATGGACCACTGATTCGATAACTGGTGCAGCTTTAGAGATTCCAACAATGGCATTTTCTGTTTTGTTGGAACCAAGTCCTCTGATAAGTTCCTTTAAAAGTTTTACTTGATTTTCTTTTTCCATGTCTTCTGGTTTGTTTTTTCCAATGTGCCCACTTTTATTTATGAATGATGCAGCTCTCACTTTCATGGACATCTTTGTAGAAAGCAGAATTTCTGTCTTCTGAATGTAGTCAATGCATTTCGCAAGATATTTTGATAGTTCTGAGTGACAGTAAAACAAAGGAATCATTTTTTTTAAACATACATTTGTTCTAAATATATCACCCACTTTGATGGCATCCATGAAATTCCAAATAAGAAATACATACTGTAGAAAACACATAGAGTAATTCTGAATGTCATCAGTTTCTTTGTTAATTCTTGTTGCAGATTCTGTAACTCCATTTAAAGTCAACTGAACCGATTTGCCAATTGTAAGCAAAGCAATAGGTATTTGCACCATGGTAATCCTATTTTCTTGTCCCTTGCGCAAATTCAGTTTGGCATATCCATTCTGTACAGGAGCTTGTATCAGTAATTCAGTGCTCTGAATTTTAACTTTCAAGTCCAAAATCAGAGAAGACTCGTCATTCTCCAAATCCTGCAAAACAAGGATACATGTACATGTATACAGTGAAAACTGCTTATAATGAATTTTTTAACTTACAATAATATATGACTTCTAAGCAATTGAACAGTTGCAAAACATTACAATAATATATGACTTCTAAGCAATTGAACAGTTGCAAAACATTATTTTATCTGATAGGTTTGTTATGGCTTTGGTTTTCAAGCAGTTAAAAATACCGGTATATGCAACATGAGCATGCACCACATAAATACTAGTCACAAGAGACTCATAGACCACTTCACTCACCAGAACACTTTGTCTAAGAAAAAGCAAATTTCAGTTCAGTGCTGATACGTGGTCTCCTATTTATCCCCCCCCCCCCTTTGGCAAAGGGGAACATGATTTAAACAAACCAAACTAAATCTACACTAACTGAGTATGCTTTCATATTTTGACTAATCAGTGGCTTTAGGAATTTTTTAAAGTTTTTTTTAAGACATTTCACCGTCTAGTGCAATCTACCTAGTTAAGATGTTAAATCCACTTGCTACCCTAACATCTAACAACATCCCATTGAGGGTCACGTCAGAAGTCAAATTGCATCAACCAATCAAATTGTCGCCTGCAAAAGTATTTTACATTTGTTGAAGTGAATAAGTCTCCAGTTGTTCTGAATTTAGCCTCAGACGTGACCCTCTATTGGATGTTGTTAAATGCTAATGTAGCGAGTATGGGAGTGGATCTTACGTCTAATTACTTCTTATCCCAGGGAAGATGATTCTCTTACATGTGAATCTACAATACACTAATTTAAAAAACTTAGGATGCTGCTTCTTAATAAATGAAATGAATTATCAAGACGGGAATTTGTAATAATTGTTCCTATATATTTCTTTACATGACTTAGATTAGATAGTTTGGTCTTTCTTTACACTCATCCCCCGTGGTCATGATTTGAAGAAGTTCTAAGAAGAGGGGGACATTATGAAAAGTTTATGACAACAACTACAACAGACAAATTTTGATCAGAAGAGCATATTTCAGCCTTCACCTTTGCTGAGCTAAAACCTACAGTGGAATGAAAATTTGAATAATTGTATTTTGTAAGTCAGAATGTCGTATAAATTAAAATGTGCAACTTAACCAAAATCTAACTAATATGGATTTTGTCCATTGATGAAATATCTTTTCACGTTTTTCTTTGTGGAGAAAGTGCACATTAGTTTGTAAATAACTTTCAGGAATCTCGCTTGATTCTTCAGGCATGTCAAAATAATGCAAAGTAAATTCTCTGAAAAGTCCTTTTCCTGCAGTTGTAACGAAGTCCTCGTGAGCGGCAAACCTGCTTTTCACTTTCCCATTTACATTGGAACGGTGCAGATTTATCTTATACCATGCCAAACTGCCTTCATCTCTTGATGACTTTAAGTTGAGGAATCGTTTACAGGTTTTCTACAAAGGAAAAGTTAAAAACATTTATTTTGGACCAAAAACTAGCAATAGGAGAGGCATTGACTCAATGTAACAATACTTCAAAATACAATCTCAGTGTTCATGATTGATTATATGATGAACACAATAAAAATAAATCTTATATAAAAAAAATAAACATTATCCTAATGGTATCAGGAAAAAATATGTTGAATTCAACTTATCATTTCCCATGTAATTGAAGTTTCAAGGGCATAAAGTTTTTGCCCTGCCCATGATCTTTTCATCTTGACCTTGGAGATTAGTCCAAAGAAGTTTGATGATTGTTAGACATAGATTCACTTGTTAACAAATGGTCCAATATTCTCTTCTTTCAAATGGAAGAAAAATATGGCCAATTAAATTGAAATAAATTACCTATAGAAAATCCTGTATTGTGTGAAAGAGCTCAACAATCATTGCAGACAGATTATGAAATCTTTCCAAACTGGTATGGGCACCAGACCTCAAAGCTTTAGCCCACTGGAGTCTCTCTCGCGTCATTTGGTCCCCACCAACTGGTACCTTCATTTTGGGAAATTCTTCACCTAAAACAAATTAACATCAACATGATCGAATATATTTGGTATTGAGAATCGATATCTTCTGCATACAATTAAATGTGTGCCTTAGTTTTCAAATGGCTTGTAATTACCTGTGTTATTTTCATCAGACTTATTTTGCACTATTTTTTATTTAAATTTTTACAAAATAAATGTTAAATTAGTATCATAAGATGACAAATCTACACCTTATTAATATTTTAAAATTATTCTTTCAGATTGAATAATACATTAATTCTTAAAAGCATACCAATAAATCATAATCTTGAAATTTCTGTTAGATGTAACAAAATAAAGATAACTTTTAAAAAATACAAACACTAACCAAGTAAAAAAGCTAAACAGAACAGAACTTCAGAAGCAAAGAAACTGTATTGAACCTCGACCGGCTCGTGTATACCGATCCCCCAACTGACTAGTATATGATGTTAATATATCAACGCAGTCAGAGTATGAGGTCTCATTTTTTAAAAGTATTGGCAGGAGGAAAGGAGTGGATTTCTGTGACATTTCCTCAGCAAGTTCATGTGGTATGTGGTTTGGAATGCACATTTTCATCCATGTAAATTTGTTGGAAAAATCAACTATTTCTCTTGCTAAAATGATTTTCAAGCTTTCTCTGTACATTTTCTCCTCTTCTAGAGATGGCAGAAAATTTTCAACTCGTACAGAATTGACATCACCGATGCTCCCTTTGTCACTGTACTTTGAAAGATTCTATTCTGTCTGGGGTAAAGTCTGAAGCAAAGAAATGAAAGTCTTTGGCTTTAACATTCGTTCTGATTTCGTGCGTAGCCACTCGAAAGTCTAAGTTTTCCCCGTTTGTCTTGCCATCCGTCCAACTTCTTAGACTCTGTACGATTTTTTCATCACAGTATTTCCCCAAGTCATCCATGAAATATTGTTTGGAACTAGCGGAAAGGGTGATATGTGCTTTATTTAGTCTCTGAAGTAGCTGAAAAAATACCAAAAAAAACCCAAAAAACAAAATTAGTGATTCTTTTCAAAAATGTACATACACATGTATAACTATTACAATCATGCCAATGTTTAAATATATTTATTTATATTAATTATATCATTATTTATGATTAATTACCTAAGGATCAAGACTTACCATATTATCCGCATGACTTCTGATAACAAGTGCTGTATACACTCTTTGTAATGCTGAGGACTGCTTGTTTCTACTCTGCATGATCATACCATACATGGTAGCCATTGTCACCTTTTCAGAAGGTGTAAGTTCACTTTCATCTCCAACATCCAAAAGTGTCTTAAACACTTCATATAAATATGAAACTTTTGTTTTCAACCCTCTCAAAGCTTTCTCAAACACGGCACCCTTCAATAGCTCAAAGGAGTTCTTCTCTTGTAAAACAGTCTCACCTTTCCTATTAGTTTCCCTTATAGAACAATCCAGTTTCTCCAAAAATGTTTTCAAATCAAAAGATTCTCTTAAACCAAAATTGTTTTTTATGCTAATTGAATTAGAAAAATCACCTTCAGGTAAGTCAAGTTTTTTCTTTGCCTTCTTATGATGATTTGTTGTACAACTTTGTGAATTTATGCACAGTTTTTCAACAGATCGTGTTATTTGCTCTGCCACAGAAATCTTCTGAATTTTATGTGGCTTTTTCACACTTTCTGGGGTAGCTATAGGTAATCTTTTCCTTCGAATGCTTTCATGGAATTTTTCATAATTTAACAAGGCAATTCCTCTGAACATAGAATAGTTTAAAACAATTCTATAACATTTCTCACAAATGTACACTTCGCCACTATTTTCAAAATCAGAGTAGTTGATACTTAGAATGTTTTCCAATTTTTCCTCAAATCTCTTTGCGAGATTTATTTCCAAAAAATATTTATTAGTCTTGTAGGTATTCCAAAGCATGTTACGCAATTTTTGGGATATAATATTTTGACTGGTGTAGTTTTCTTCTCCATACTGATTTAATGTTTCTCAACTACAGATTATGTACTGTAAATAACATAAAATTACTTCCGAGGCTTAACATAAAAATATAGATCTATATATACACACACACGTATTAGACTTCAGAAGATACACAATATTTATACATGTTGTGTCCCAATGGGTATAAAAACAAACGGACATGAAAATTCAGTCTATGCAATGCATAAAAAAGACATTATAGCACAAGAGCTTATTTTATGCGTGTAATTATTATTTATTTTAATAAAAAAAATACATATAAGGTAGGGATGTCAAATCGGTCCATTTTTAATACTCGGTTACTCGGACGTTTTTCCGAACGAGTACTCGGGTACTCGGTAAAAGTGTAAATATGAAAAAGTAAATTGATAACTGTAAAACATATTGTAAACTATGGTAGAAATTAAACTTCTTGCTCTGATGGGAGGTTTCCCGTAAATGTGTTTCTGTTTTAACAATTATCAACACTTCTTGCCCGACGAAATTTTTAAATATAACATTTTTTAAAAGTTCAATTTATTCATCAGAAAAACACACAAAATCAAATCACAAATGGTTCACAGTGTTTTTGTTTAGACAAATAATCTGCATCGTAATTGTAATGTAACTCTTGGTTGCGTTTGACGTCCAAGTTTCAATCGTCAGAGCTACAGTATCAACTTGATCAAGATCAAACAGCGGATTTACGATCTTCTTACACTTTTTCGATCCTAGACTTAATAGCATTACGGGACGGTATGTTGTAGTTTGGTGTAACGATGGACATCAGTTTTTTTTAAGTCTTTGCCTTCAACCATTTGACTTTGCATGTAATCAAACGCAACCATATCAACGATCGCACGTGTATTGTCATCTGTCTCTTTTCCCGAGAGTTTACAGCTTCGTGGAGAAATGACAAATTTATCTAAATTATTTAATTATAATTGACCTTAAATGATGTTCAATGAAAACAAATCATTAAAGCAAAGCAAAAATAAGGGCAGAAGACTATCGAAGGTGAGAAAAGCCAGGTAGCAGGTGCTTGGTCACGATAATTACTGTATAAACACTGCCACAGGCGATAACGGTCATTTAGAGGTGTGGGAAACCCTAATTACCGTATGTACAAGTGCAATGAATATTTTCTGTTTAAAACCGATGTCTTAATGCATTAATGAATTAGCTTAGAAATATTCAAAAATATACATCCGAGTAACCGAGTACTTATTTTAGTATTCGATACTCGGACGTTCGATCGAGTACCCGGTTAACCGGGTACTCGTTGACATCCCTAATATACTAAAGGTAATTATAAGGTAGAGCTCCTGTACTTTACAGTTAACGTTAAATGGGGACACGTTTCAATATTAATTAAAACTCATTACAGAAAAGTGTGTGTTTACTTACTTCTATATTCTACATGTATGATAATCACGTTTCATTATTTGCATATATACATAAAAATATATATTAATTTTTTACCTCCAGGCTCCTATCTGGAAGAGATAAACTAACCCATGCTTTAACCCGTTTCTAACAAATCCGCCATTTTTACGTCACGTGAGGAACTACTTTCTGTCACACATGGGTATATTCATTTCCGAGGTGTTTTTCTGTGAAAGGCCCGAGGTGTTCCGGATGCAGATAGGTCTAATTGATTAATTATTTGACTATGTTTGTACAATTTATACAAGTTAATTGAGATAATTTACCTGTATAATCCCAATTGATGATTGACTTAAAAATGCTCAAATACTAACAGAACACTAATTATATAGCCTCCAGGGAGTGAGCTTCATGGCAATTAGCATTACTTTTACACATACGATGTTGGAAATTTACACGATTATGTGAAATTTTACGCGTTTAAATTTTACGGATTTATAAAACTCGTAAAAATTAGTAAAAATTAGCAGCACGTAAAAAATACCCGTTATACGGTAAATGTTATCAATGAAGGGCAATTTGGACGAGATTGGTCTCTGAAAGGCTGTTATTAAAAACATGACATGTATAAAGACAAGAACCCTGTAAATCCACAATTTGCAATGTATTTTCGGTTTCAAATAAAAACAAAATAAACAGGGAAAACAACTTTCCAGAGGCTATCAAAGTTGAACTTGTCCTTCATTGATAAACATGAATAGAACGGAATTAATATATATATATATATATATATATATATATATATATATATATATATATATATATATATATATATATATATATATATATATATATAAACAAAATCATTCGACGTTTCTGAACATGGTTCAATCAAATTTTAGAAACTGCCACTTTTAAATGTTCATCATCTTTTCTGACTTGTGTTGCAACATAATTCTGTCACATAAATATATGGATTTTATGTCTTCCACTTAGTGCGCTCTGCAAGAGCATTATCTAAGAACAGGTTTTTAAACCTGGGAACCTATTGACAAACGAAAATTTAAAACAAGGAGAGAATACTTTTAGTATTTTTATTTTTGTGTTCTTAATGTATTAATTTTGCCTTTCAAGTTTGTTATTTTTCACTAATTAATTCTTAAAATTTGATCAATTCTCAAAAACTTGTTTTATCTGCCTCGTGTATTGTATTTATGTACATGTATTGTATTTATGTACATGTGTTTTTGCATATCAATTTTGATGTTTTCTTGTGATATTTTGACTGTGATAGTCGATTTAAGAGCTCTACAGAGCTCATGTTCCTTGTTATGAAATGTACAAAATGCCGACTTTAAATAAAATTTATTTACTTACTTACTTACTTACTTACTTAATGATATAAGTCTTGCTTAAAATCAAAATTTTGCATTTTCAATGGTTGATAA
>NW_026940296.1:0-11914 GCF_032062105.1 Saccostrea cuccullata
AATAAGGCAGCAAAATTCAAATTCTCATTTCTCTACTAAGATTTTTACATCGGGCTCGGAGTTGGTTTTCTTCAGAAAGACAGGACTGGGTTCAAGGCGACTTAGGGGTACCACACCGGTAATTGACCAATCAAAATGAACTTAGTGAATTGTAGGTCCATACATTAAGCCGATTTTCCTTTCTTTTGAGAGTTTTTTTTTTTTTAATTTCCTTCCAGGCCATTTTGACAACTCTGGTACCTGTGCCTAGGAAATTTTATCTACTCTGTAAATAAATAAAGTTTTTTGACAGGAACTATTTTTCCAGGGCATAGGAGGCTACTTCCTGGGGTGCTTTTGAGATGTTTATAAAGACATTGAAAACACGTGGATTTGAGGGTAGCCCTGTTTGCAGATGCAAATAAATCAGAAAATTTCGTGTACGTACCCTGGTTTTTTGGTGTCAGCTAATGTGACAGGTATTGTTTAACACTCCCTCATTAATATTTTTTCATGAATTCAAACACCTGATGTTTTACGGGAAAGAAACGTGTATTGCTTTTTAATATACCGAAACTCGCTATTTCTGGGGATTGTGTGTAATTCTAAAAAAAATTCAGATAAATTTCAATGGTAAAATTAAAGAAGAATGCTTGGTATTAAAATATTAATTCATATCAGTAGAATTGAATGCTATTAACGACATCTGGAGAAATAGGCTTTAAAAGGTTTATATCATATCTTTGTTCGTCTGCACTTAAATTTCAAACACGACAAAATTTGTAATTTTTGCCGTAAAAATTCATAATTTCAATATACTTTAGAGACTTACCGTAAAACTTTCAGGAAACTTTCTATGAAGTCTTTTCTGCACCTTAAGTGAAATTTTATGTCGATCCCAGGTATTGATTGAGTTTTAGAGAAATTTTCTACGTAGCTATTGATTTTTTTTTTTTTTTTTTTAAGGAGAAGGGGGGGGGGGGGTTGAATTATTTATTCTAAGCATTTGTTAAAGTGAGTTTGTAATAACATCTACGAACTTGAGTTGGATTGTGACCTTTGGGTCAAGGGGTCAAATGTCAAGGTCAAAGGTCAAGGTCATCAAAGCATTTCATAAAGAAATATAAAACTAACGGCCATATCAAGTATACAAGTCATTTGATCATTGCACGCGCGCGCAGGTGCAATGCATGAAAGCCATATCATCGTGACTACACTTTTAATGTGTTTCTATTCTTTGAATTTTGAAACGTTTCATCAAAAATTTACGACTATATCAAGTAAATCGGTCAATTAACGCATTGCGCGCGCACACGTGCATGCATGTCCTTGCATTCAAGTTTGATTGTAGCATAATGTAGTAATCCGTCATATCTATTCATATTCTAAATTTCATCCTGTTTTGTTGAGAATCAAAAAAGTTATAGGCATTTAAAGTTTAAGCCAATCAGATCGCAGCACACGTGCATGGGCGTGGTTTCTTGAAAACTTTTATATATCATAGTTTAGGACGTCTTAAAGCACGATTATATTTTAAAATTCAAAATATTTTGTCAAAGAACAAGTAAGATATTGAGATTTTTGTTTCAGCTAATCAGAGCAAAGCGCACGTGCATGCGCGTGCATGCATGTGCATGATGACCATATCTTCTTGTAGGAGTCTATTATGTCTGTCTAAGTTCTAAATCCCATCCTGGTTGGTTGAAAAACAAGGGAGTTACAGCCATTTGAAGTTTAAGCCAATCAGATTGCAGCGCACGTGCATGCGCGTGCTTTCATGACAAATGTTATATGTCATATTGTAGGACATCCTTAAGTATGCTTATATTTTAAATTTCATACCATTTCGTCAAAAAACAGAAAAGATATTGAGATTTTGGTTTCAGCCAATCAGAGCGAAGCGCACGTAGATGCGCGTGAGTTCTTGCTAATTTGACAGTGTCACATTATCTACACTATTAATATATCCTTATATAGTGAGTTTCAAAGCATTTCATCAAAAAATGTTAAAGTTATGGCTATATTAAATATATAAGTCATTTCACTCATATCACGCGCCCGCACGTGCAGGCGTATGCGCGCAAAATGACCTTCGTTCCGCACACCTACACTACACACCTATTAACCCTAAAAAGGTTTTAGCTTAGTTGGGTGAACAGTTTCTGAGAACACTCGCGGACAAAAAAGTACCGGAGAAGAAATAAGAAGAAAAAAGAATAATAATAATAACTAGGGCTAATTGTAACGGGAACCGTTACAGATGTTCCCCAAACGCTCCCCAACTCCCTTTTGGTGCCTTATTCCCTGTAAGCTTCATTAAATAAGACGAACTCTATGCCTTTTAGACTATAACAATGTTTTCCCAGAAGTATATTCAGTATATTCAAATTTATGCATTGCACGCATGCGCATTTGAATGCATGTGCGTAATGACCATATCATCTTGTCTACACTATTTATATACTAGAAATTACAGCGTTTTATCCAAAAGTATTAAAAAATACGTTTTAATCTAGTGTATTTGTAATTTTACTCATTTCACGTGCACGCACGTGCATGCATGTGCATGTCGACTGTATCTTCTTGTAGGAGTCTGTTATGTTTGTCTATGTTCTAAATCCCATCCTGTTTGGTTGAAAAACGAGGAAGTTATAGCCATTTTAAGTTTAAGCCAATCAGATTGCAGCGCACGTGTATGCGCATGTTTTCACGACAACTGTTATATATCATATTGTAGGACATCCTAATGCATGATTATGTTTAAAATTTTAAAGCATTTCGTCAAAAATTAAAAAAAGATATTGCGATTTTTGTTTCAGCGAATCACAGCAAAGCACACGTGCATGCACGTGCATGCATGTGCATGACGACCATACCTCCTTGTGGGAGTCCATTATGTTTGTCTATGTTCTAAATCCCATACTGTTTCGTTGAAAAACAAGGGAGTTATAGCCATTTAAAGTTTAAGCCAATCAGATTGCAGCGCACGTGCATGCGCGTGTTTACATGACAATTGTTATATATCATATTGTAGTACATCCTAAAGTATGCCTATATTTTAAATTTCATAGCATTTCGTCAAAAAACAGAAAAGATATTGAGATTTTTGTTGCAGCCAATCAGAGCGAAGCGCACGTGCATGCGCGTGAGTTCGTGCTAATTTGACAGTGTCACATTATCTACACTATTAATATATCCTTATTAAATGAGTTTTAAAATATTTCATCAAAAAATGTTAAAGTTATGGCTATATAAAGTATATCCGTCATTTCACTCATTTCACGCGCCCGCACGTGCATGCGTATGCGCGCAAAATAACCTTCGTGTTGCACACCTACACTACACACCTATTAACCCTAAAAAGGTTTTAGCTCAGTTGGGTGAACAGTTTCTGAGAACACTCGCGGACAAAAAAAGTACCGGAGAACAAAGAAGAAAAAAAAGAATAATAATAATAATAATAATAATAACTAGTAAAAACAATATGCTGGGGAACATAATTGTAACGGGGACCGTTACAGATGTTCCCCAAACGCTCCCCAACTCCCTTTTGGTGCCATATTCCCTGTAAGCTTCATTAAATAAGAAAACTCGATGAATTTGAGACTTTAATAACGTTTACCCAGAACTGTACAAAGTTCATTCAAATTTTGCGTGCACATGTGAATGCATGTGCGTAATGACCATATCATCTTGTCTACACAATCTATATATTTCAATATACTAAATATTAAAGTATTTAATCCAAAAGTATTTCAAAAATCACTCATTCAAGTGTATTTTTAACTTCACTCGTTTCTAACGTGCACGCACGTGCATGCACGTGCATGATGACCATACCTTTGTAGAAGTCCATTACATATATCTATGTTCAAAATCCCATCCCGTTTGTTTGAAAAACAAGGGAGTTATAGCCTTTCAAAGTTTCAGCCAATTTGCAGCACCACATGCGCGTGATTTCATGCCACTATATCGTATGTGTAGGACATCCTAATGTGGATATGTTTTAAATTTCAAAACATTTTGTCAAAAAACAAAGGAGATATAGCCATTTAAAGTTTCAGCCAATGTGCAGCAACGTGCATGCGCGTATTTCTTAATTTTATGTATATCATATGCAGGATATCCTAATATATGACTATATTTTAAATTTCAAAGCATTTGGTCAAAAAACAAAGGAGTTATAGCCATTTAAAGTTTGAGCCAATCAGATTGCAAGCGCACGCATGCACGTGATTTCATGAAACTTTTTATATATCATGTTGTAGAATTTCTTAATGCATGACAAAGTTCAAAATTTCAAAGCATTTTGTCAAAAAACAAAAGAGATATTGAGATTTTAGTTTCAGCCAATCAGAGCGAAGCACACGTGCGCGCGCGTGAGATCGTGCTAATTTGACAGTGTCATATTGTCTACACTATTAATATATCCTTATATTATGAGTTTCAAAGCATTTCATCAAAAATTTAAAAAGTTACGCTTATATGCATTATATTGATCATTTCTCGTGTTGCACGTGCGCGCTCTTGCAAGCACCTGCGCGCAAAATGACCTTCGTTCGGCAAATCTACATAACATGTCTACTGACCCTAAAAACATTTCACCTTAGTCAGATGTGTAGTTTACGAGATCATTCGCGGACAAAAAAGTGCCCAGGAAGAAGAAAAATAATAATAATAAGAAACAGAGTAAAAACAATATGTTCCCCAACTTCGTTTGGGGAACATAATAATAATAACTAGTGCTAATTGTAACGGGGACCGTTACAGATGTTCCCCAAACGCTCCCCAACTCCTTTTTGGTGCCATATTCCCTGTAAGCTTCGTTAAATAAGACAAACTCTGTGCATTTTGACTTTAACAACGTTTTCTCAGAAGGATACCAATTATATTCAAATTTTAGCATTGCACCCGTGCGCATGTGAATGCATGTGCGTTATGATCATATCATCTTGTCTACACTTTCTACATATTTTAATATACAATATATTAAAGCATCAGTCCAAAAGTATGAAAAATCACTCTTTCAAGTGTATTTTTCATTTCACTTGTTCCAAATGCACGTGCGTGCGTGCACGTGCATGATGACTATACTTTCTTGTAGGAGTCCCTTACATCTATCTATATTCTAAATCCCATCCTGTTTGGTTGAAAAACAAGGGAGTTATAGCCATTTCAAGTTTCAGCCAATCAGATTGCAGCACACGTGCATGCGCGTGCTTTCATGATTTTTTTTCTATATCACATTGTAGGATATCCTAATGCATGACAATGTTTTAAATTTCAAAGCATTTCGTCAAAAAACAAAGTAGATATAGCCATTTAAAGTTTCAGCCAATCAGATTGCAGCACGCGGGTATGCGCATGCTTTCATGAAAATTCTTATATATCATGCTGTAGATCTTCATAATGTAGGTCTATGTTCAAAATGTCAAAGGATTATGACAAGAAACAAGAAAAATATTGAGACTTTAGTTTCAGCCAATCAGAGAGAAGCGCACGTGCATGCGCGTGAGATCTTACTTTTTTGACCATGACATTTTGTCTATGCTTCTAATATATACTTACAAAATGAGTTTCAAAGCATTTCATCAATAATTTTAATAGTTACGTCTGTATCAATTATATTCGACATTTTTCGTGTTGCACGTGCGAGCTCTTGCAAGCACATGTGCATGCACATGCTTTCATGAAAAATCTTATATTACAGGCTGTAGATCTCCCTAATGTATGACTATGTTCAAAATTTCAAATGATTTTATTAAAAAACAACAAAGATATTGATACTTTAGTTTCAGCCAATCAGAGCGAAGCACACGTGCATGCGCGTGCGATCTTGCTATTTTGACCATGTCATCTTGTGCATACTACTAATATATCCTTACATTATAAGTTTCAAAACATTTCGTCACAAAATAGAGAAGTTACGGTTATATCCATTATATATTGGTCATTTTAAGTTTTGCACGTGCGCGCTCTTGCAAGCACGTGCGCGCAAAATGACCTTGATTCCGCAAATCTACATAACATGCCTACTTACCCTAAAAAGGTTTCACCTAAGTCGGATGTGTAGTTTACAAGATCACTCGCGGACAAAATTTTCCCAGGAATAATAATAATAATAATAATAAGAATAACTAGTGCTAATTGTAACGGGAACCGTTACAGATGTTCCCCAAACGCTCCCCAACTCCCTTCTCGTGCCATATTCCCTGTAAGTTTCATTAAAGAAGGCAAAATCTATGCATTTAAGACGTAAACAACGTTTTTCCAAAAGCATACCAAGTATTTCAAATTTAAGCAATGAAGGCGTGCGCATACATGTGATTGCATGAGCGTAATGACGATATCATCTTGTCTACACTATTTTACTCATTTGCACGTGCACGCACGTGCATGATGACCATACCTTCTTGTAGGAGTCCATTATGTCTGTCTATGTTCTTAATCCTATTCTGTTTGGTTGAAAAACAAGGGAGTTATAGCCATTTAAAGTTTAAGCCAATCAGATTGCAGCGCACGTGCATGCGCGTATTTTAATGACACTTATTATATATCATATTGTAGGACATCTTAAAGTATGCTTATGTTTTAAATTTCAAAGCATTTTGTAAAAAAACAGAAAAGTTATTGAGATTTTTGTGTCAGCCAATCAGAGCAAAGCGCACGTGCACGCACATGCATGCAAGTGAATGGTGACCATACCATCCTGTAGGAGTCCTTTATATCTATCTATGTTGTAAATCCCATCCTGTTTGGTTGAAAAGCAAGGGAGTTATACTCATTTAAAGTTTCAGCCTTAGATTGCAGCGCACGCGCATGCGCGTGATTTTATGAAAAATTTTATATATCATATTGTAGTACATCCTAATGCATGTTTATGTTAGAAATTTCAAAGCATTTCTTCATAAAACAAAAAAGATATTGAGATTTCTGTTTCAGCCAATCAGAGCAAAGCGCACGTGCATGCGCGTGAGTTCATGCAAATTTGACCATGTCATCTTATCTACACAACTTATATATCTTTATATAATGAGTATCAAAACATTTCATCAAAAAATATAAAAGTTACAACCATATTAAATATATCAGTCATTTTACTCATTGCACGCGCCCGCACGTGCATGCGAATGCGCGCAAAATGACCTTCGTTCGGCACATCTACACAACATGCCTACTAACCCTAAAAAGGTTTTAACTCAGTTTGGTGAACAGTTTCTGAGAACACTTCCGGACAAAAAAGTACCGGAGAAGAAATAAGAAGAAAAAAGAATAATAATAATAATAATAATAATAATAATAATAATAATAAGAAACAGAGTAAAAACAATATGTTCCCCAACTTCGTTTGGGGAACATAACTAGGAGACTTATTGTTCACAGAACAATAAGAGGTCTTTCCACCTTCTTTGAATTTTAAATCTGTTTTATATCTGACTCCTTAAAATTAAATTCCATGAAAAAGAAACCAAAATTGTCTTAAAGGATAGAAAAAATGAAAATTAAAAAAAATGAAATGACCTTGACCTTTGACCTTGAGAAAATGTTCAATGTCAAAGGTAAAGGGTCACAATGCAATTGACCCCATCCTTCTATAACTTATAGTTTTCAAGTTATAAGGTTTAATAGTAAGTACAAAGAAGTTAAAGGGCAACAACTCATATAAGAGGTCATCAGACCCTTTCGCACTTTTACAGTGAAATTAGGACTAAAGACCCTTAAGACATTAGTGAAGGTTTGGTGTCTCTACGGTCTTCGGTTTCGGAGGAGTAGCGATAACAAGGTTTTTCACATAAGGGGCAATAACTTTTAATAGGGTTAATCTTAGGGGACAAGAATGATATATTTGAAATAGTTTTTAGAGTACATATTAATGATGCAAAGACATTAAGTATATGTTTAAAGACCAAAGAGATATAAAAAGAGCTTAATTTCTCAGTTTTGGAATGACCTTGAACTTTGACCTTTACATAAATTTCAAGGTCCAAGGTCAATGAATCTTATGCAGTTGGTCCCATGTCTCTACGACTTCTTATTTTGGAAATTTTAAATTATTCCTAAAATTCATAAAGTTTCAGGGGCAATAACTCATTGAAGGGGTCAAAGAATGCTTTCACAATTAATAGATTGAAGAGTCTCCTTAATTAGTCAAAGACATTGGTGAAGGTTTCATACCTCTACGGTTTACGGTTTTGAAGGAGTAGCGATAACAAACATTTCTTGCGAAAGGGGTCGTAACTCCGAAAGGGATCAAGGTTCATTTACGCAGGGTCAACTGCAATAATCTTTTACAAAGTACATTCCTATGGACTATAAATCCTTTCGATATATCTTAAAACTCAAAATCACACGGCGGAAAAATAAGAAGAATAAGAAACAGAAGAATACCAATAGGTCTTTCCACGGAAAGGTGGAAAGACCTAATAATAAGAAACAGAGTAAAAACAATATGTTCCCCAACTTCGTTTGGGGAACATAATAATAAGAAACCGAGTAAAAACAATATGTTCCCAAACTCCGTTTGGGGAACATAATAATTAAGACATTGTAAGCACTCGGCGTAACATACAGGGTAGAATTTGTCTGTTTGAAATTTTATCCCTTTCCTTATAATTTCTTTTTTACATCACACACACTGATCTCATAGGCATTCCTATTTATCATCTTGTACATATATTCCCTTCTTTGTTACTGTAATATTGAGATTTGTTGGTTTAAGTCTAACCACCATTACCATGATTACAGTTATACATAAAATTATGATCTAGAATAGTACACTAGGGATCTACATTATCTTATTAGCTACTGATACACTATCTATCGGTATATTATTCACGGGTGCTTGAAGACAGAAATACCCCCTCCCCATCCGATATAGACCCCTGAGTCTGTTCGGCGTATGTTTTTCTTATTTATTATACATATTGTATATATCGTAGATGACACATTTTTAATTTTATCATCAATTTGGAAATTGCCTTTAGCAAACATATAATAACAAGAGGCCCACAAGGTTTGAAAATGGTTATGTACTATGTACAAGCATATAAGCAAAGGATAATGACTTTCGACAAGAGAACCATTTATCATGTTTATTTGTTACTCTGTATTTTTTTAACTTACAGAGAATCGAATCCAGGACACCTGTCTAATCACCCATTCTCAATATAAGGGCACAAATGCCTCTCTGATTTTTTAAAAAATGAAGTTCAAGAAAACAATTTTTCTATCAATTACCTTTGAAAGAAAGTATCTGAAGATTTTGTTTCCAGATTTTTTTTCATCAAATTATAATACATGGAATAATGACAAGACGATAAAGCAGAGGGTGATTTTATTCAGAAATGTAGCTTGAAATGTACGTTACTCTTTCTTCAATGTCCAAAAAGATATGTAAAAAAAAATGTAGTCATTAAAATCACAATTGGAATAGCTCATCTTAACACCAGCACATCCTACCAACTCTGTCAGCAACATATTTTCTCGGCATACAAACGTGCGTTTGATTTTTCCTTTCAAAAAACAATGGTTACTTTTTGATCCAGATGTATAAAAACATTTTTTAAATATATGCTTTAAATTCTTCTCTCTGTTTTGTTTAGAGCGATCAGTTTGGAATCTTGTCATTTTCTATAGATACTGGAACCTAACATGTACATGTAGTAAAATTCTATTTTGTTGTTACTGTCTTTTTTAACATATATCCATGCCGATTTAGAAAACTACGTAAATGTAACGTACATTTCAAGATATATTTCTGTTTAATAAAAAGCTTAGAATTCATCTAAAAATTCATCGTTTTGTTTCAGTTTATTTAAAAATAGATTCTCTATGTAATCACATTATGTTATATGTCGCAATCACCACTATAAAGACACGATTGCCTCAGAATATGAGTAGGTAACGTACATTTCAAGCTTGTAATAATATGTAAATTAGTCATAAGAAAATTTTGAAAAAAAGGCAATTATTGACATAAAAATCATTTCAATGAAGCGTTTTAAGGCAGTAATATAAGAAATCATAATGTAACAAACGAGGTTATTTGTCATCAACTACATGAATGTCACGTCACTTCGGTAACGTTCATTTCACATATTATTGGAGAGTCCCCTCCACCTCAGTTCATTGCCATTCTTTTGTGCTGTTTCGCTGAAATTGACACCGGTCGTAGCCTAGTTAGTTCTACCTGTGTGCAAGGGTACAGACAAAAAAAATATAAGAGTCAGACTATTTTGCTATGATCTAACAAATGCTCGTGTTTGGCCATTGAAACTTAACATAAATCTATTCCGAATATATCCATAGACAGTTTGTTAACAATTTCATTTAGTATGTTACAACATCGTTTTTCAAAACACAAACATACGTGCTTTTCAGCAGATCGGGAAAAATATAACCCAAAATGCAATGACTCAAACAAAACTGAGTATTGTGTGCCTTTCAGTATTTGAAATGTACGTGACCGTCTTGTGTTCTTGGTTTAGGCCTATTTGTTTCTTTTTTTCTATTTTTTGTTTCTTTTTTTTAACCAATTATAAGCCTATGCATACCTTGTTTTAAATTATCAACAACAATTAAATTAATATTGACGAAAAGTCGCATATTTAAAGTAAACAAACTGCAAAAAGGTTGCCAAAGATGAATTTAAGACACTTAGAAATAAATTTTCTAGCATGTGGTAACAGTCTAAAACATTTACGAGGATTGGGGGTGCATTTAGATGGATTTATGTGGCCAGTTGTCAAATGGATTGTAACGATAATTTTGTTTCGCTCGTGTAAACGCAATTCATTGACTAAATTAAAAAAAAAATGTCAGTTAGAAACACGTAAAATGTACGTTACGTATGGTAACGTACATTTCAAATATAAAAATCAATTCTCTTCCACAAGCGTACGTTAGACACGCAATATATTGATACTATTTGAACTTGCATATCATAAGAAATGCATCATACAGGTTTCGTATTCAGAAATATATACCAGGTATCAAAATTATATTACATATAATTGACCTTAATATATTTTTTTTTCCTCAGCAGAAACGTTTCTTTTCATTAATTTTGGGATTTAGCCGACCTCCAACCTTTAAAACTTTCCTTTGTGTACACATTCGAGTGTGTGAAAGTATGAGAATACGTGAAAATTCGTGCGAGATTCACTTAATTCGAATTTCATGGTAACGTACATTTCAGTCACGTACATTTCAAATGATCACTTTTCATTTAAAAAATAATTTTTAATTGTGTTAAGCAAAACGTCTTTGCCATTTTACAGGATACAAAGGGTTGCTTATTCAGAGTCGTCTCATATTTTCTACTTAATATATATTCTTAATGGAAGAATATAGGTAACGTACATTTCTTTCTTATCTCTACGATTGAAAATGTCTTTCATTCCGTAAACATATTCATAAAAGTTGCTCAAATTGTTCAATTTCATGTTACATTATCTAAGTAGGAGTAATTAATCTATTGAAATTTCAAATTTAGCCCATCAATAAATAAAGGAGAACAAAACTATCAGGTGTATAATCTTTGTGTTTGCTTGTAATGTGGTTGAAATAGAATTAAGCGACAGGGACATTGCACAATAAAAATTATTTATTATCACAAAGAAAACGTATTTATTGTTATAAAAAGAAATATATATGATACAAGGTATAACTTATCAGAAAATTTTTACTTAAGAATCAAAACTATATATTACACAGAGGGGATTCAGAATAATATTTGCCTCGGCGACAGTAACGTACATTTCAAATAGGCTACTATATTTGAATTTGGAACTCCTTAAATACCCTTTCAGATCGATAATTATATGAATTCTTATTCATTGTTATATGACTATTTATAATGTTGATTTAGAAATTACATCAGTTGTATTTCTTTTAAATGAAAATGGGGCGACATTATTTGAGCCCTTATATTGAG
>NW_026940297.1:0-11905 GCF_032062105.1 Saccostrea cuccullata
GACCCCCAAGGGTATGGGCGGGGCCACAATGGCTGATCAAAGATTTACATAGGAATTTATAACAATTTTTAGCTCACCTGAGCCGAAGGCTCAAGTGAGCTTTTCTGATCACATTTTGTCCGGCGTCTGTCTGTCTGTCTGTCTGTCTGTCCGTCTGTCTGTAAACTTTTCACATTTTCGACTTCTTCTCAAGAACCGCTGGGCCAATTTCAATCAAACTTGGCACAAAGTATCCTTGGGTAAAGGGGATTCAAGTTTGTTCAAATGAAGGGCCACACCCTTTTCCAAGGGGAGATAATTATGAATTAGAGAAAAATTAATGGCATTTTTAAAAAATCTTCTTCTCAAGAACCACTGGGCCAGGAAAGATGAAACTCATGTGGAATCATCTTCAGGTAGTGTAGATTTAAGTTTGTTCAAATCATGACCCCTGGGGCTAGGGTGGGGCCAAAATGGCCGACCCAAGTTTTACATAGGAATATATAGGAAAAATCTTTAAAAATCTTCTTCTCCAGAACCACTGGGCCAGGAAAGATGAAACTCATGTGGAATCATCCTAAGGTAGTGTAGATTCAAGTTTGTACAAATCATGACCCCCGGGGCTAGGGTGGGGCCAAAATGACCGACCCAAGTTTTACATAGGAATATATAGGAAAAATCTTTAAAAATCTTCTTCTCCAGAACCACTGGGCCAGGAAAGATGAAACTCATGTGGAATCATCCTCAGGTAGTGTAGATTCTAGTTTGTTCAAATCATGACCCCCGGGGCTAGGGTGGGGCCAAAATGGCCGACCCAAGTTTTACATAGGAATATATAGGAACAATCTTTAAAAATCTTCTTCTCCAGAACCACTGGGCCAGGAAAGATGAAACTCATGTGGAATCATCCTCATATAGTGTAGATTCAAGTTTGTTCAAATCATGACCCCCGGGGCTAGGGTGGGGCCAAAATGGCCGACCCAAGTTTTACATAGGAATATATAGGAAAAATCTTTAAAAATCTTCTTCTCCAGAACCACTTGGCCAGGAAAGATGAAACTCATGTGGAATCATCCTCAGGTAGTGTAGATTCTAGTTTATTCAAATCATGACCCCCGGGGCTAGGGTGGGGCCAAAATGGCCGACCCAAGTTTTACATAGGAATATATAGGAAAAATCTTTAAAAATCTTCTTCTCCAGAACCACTTGGCCAGGAAAGATGAAACTCAAGTGGAATCATCCTCAGGTAGTGTAGATTGAAGTTTGTACAAATCATGACCCCCGGGGCAAGGGTGGAGCCAAAATGGCCGACCCAAGTTTTACATAAGAATATATAGGAAAAATCTTTAAAAATCTTCTTCTCATGAACCACTGGGCCAGGAAAGATGAAACTCATGTGGAATCATCCTCAGGTAATGTAGATTCAAGTTTGTTCAAATCATGACCCCCGGGGCTAGGGTGGGGCCAAAATGGCCGACCCAAGTTTTACAAAGGGATATATAGGGAAACCTTTTAAAATCTTCTTTTCAAGTACTTCAAAGCTATGATTACTGATATTTATACGGAAACATCCTCAGGTAGTGTAGATTCTAGTTTGTTCAAATGATGAATGCCGGGGGGGGGGGGGGGGGGGTTAAATTAAAGCCCAATGTGCTCAGGTGAGCGCTGTGGCCCCTGGGCCTCTTGTTTTAAAAATCTTCTTCTCCTGAACTATTGGACCAGAAAAGATGAAACTCATGAGGAAGCATCCTCAAGTAGTATAGATTTAAGTTTGTTCAAATGATGATCCCCGGAGCTAGGGCATGACCACAACAGTGATCAAAGTTTACATTGGAATATATAGGAGAAATCTTTAAAAATCTTCTTCTCCAGAACCACTAGGCCAGGAAAGATGAAACTCACTTGGAAGCATCCTCAGATAGTGTAGATTCAAGTTTGTTCAAATCATGACCCCCGGGGATATGGCAGGGCCACAATGGCTGATCAAATTTTTACATAGGAATTCATAGCAAAAATCTTCTTCTCAAGATCAGCAAAGCTATGATTGGAGATATTAATATGAAAACACCCTCAGATAGAGTTTATTCAGGTTTGTTCATATCATGACCCCTTGGGGTAAGGTGGGGCCATAATGGGCAATCAAATCTTTACATAGGAATGTATAGGAAACATCTTTAAAACTCTTCTTCTTACATATGGCAAAATTATACATGTATGCTTTATTGATAAAGTGACATTCTCAAGTAATAATTATTTCAGCCCCCCTCCCCCAACAAGTAAACTTTTCAATACTGAGCTGATTTGTGTTTTTTATCTAGCCCATGTGCTCAGATGAGCAATGTGGCTCATGGGCCTCTGGTTTCAGATGCATCTGATGCACAGAAAGATATGTTTAATTAACATACATGTAATTTATCTACAGTTCTGAATTACTACCTACTCACTTTGCACAACCTTAATTCTCTATCTCAAGATTTAAAAAAAAAATAAATTTGTAAATTAAATTCAATATTGAATGCCTATTTTCACTTGGATCTGACATAATATAGTGTTTTGGCAGTGACATAACAGGCTAGGCTCCCCCTACTCCATATACGAATTAGACACATCTGGTATTCAGATTGGCCAAGTGCAATATTCTGGATGTAATATCAAGAAAGTGGGCATTTTTAATTAACTTTAATGACACTACAGTGCAATTTTCCATTGAATTTTTAGTGTACATCAAAGATACCAAAATAATTAAGTTTAAATTAACAAATTGATGATAGAGGGGTTGGAAAAAGGGGTCAAGGTATTAAGGTATTGAGAGGCATATAATGAAAATTGTTGCATGAAAATTTAATTTAATTTTCAAGCTTCATTTAAAGACTTTTTGAATTAAATTATAAATTAAAGAGTTGTCCTTCCTGGCTGAGGGTCAGAGTCCCTAAGACATATGACTATCTGATTCTCATATGGGAGGCTGGGGGTATCATTTAGTGAGCTCATTGCTCACAATACCTCTAGTTGTCATTGTTGTCAGTGATAATATAGAGAATAGTACATACCCTTTTCCATATCACATCCTGTATCAGCCCTAGACACCAATATCAGCCAGAGGGCCGAAGGCCAGAGGGCTTATATTGGTCGAGGGCTGATACGGATGTGATATGGAAAAGGGTATGTATTGATATGTTCATTACATACCTAGTAATAAAATACAGCATACATTAAGTTGAGAAGAAAATAAATATATAATCATGCATGGACTTCTTATATACATGTACATGGTCTATTGTCTCATACGATTTGGGTTTGTTTCTACTTCTATTTCAGTGCACTAGATCCGTAATTTGACATTAATTGCATGTATTTGTAAATTAAGATTAACCTTATTTTCAGAAAGTTAAAATTAAGAGAATAAAAATTGTGTATGATTACAAGTACTGTTTTTGTGGTTCAATTTACTAAGGGTGTGATATTAACGTCACAATGGCCGTATCAGCCCTGCAGGGCTGATACAGCTATTGTGACGTCAGCCATATCGCATATACAAAAAACCTGTATTTATTACTAAGTGTGTAATAAAACATAATTTTTTTCACTTTATCTTCTCCAGAAACACAATGCTGGGCATTATTGATTATGTATAGTAAAATGCATTAAAATAAACCAACTGAGTACATAGTTATGATGAGCAAGAATGTTTCTTCCAAAATTGTAAATTTTATGGCCACAGGGTCAGGGGTTCTGGTGTTAGGGCGGGGCTCTATTGATTGTATAGTGACAATAAAGTCTTTGAAAATCTTCTCTGCTCTTGGATAAGTATCTACATGTAAGTACTTAGTTTAATATAATGAGCATAGATGCCTATTCTAAAATTGTGAATTTCATGGCCCCTGGGTCAGGAGTTATATAGTGAAAATCCAAACTTCTTCTGAAATTGTCTCTGCTCCAGGTTATTATTTAATGAAAGGAAGTGCATGGGGGTATAAAAATATTTTGAAAGAAATTACGCATTCCCAGTTTTCACTATATAATCAAAAGCCCCCACCCCCTTGATCAGAACCCTGACCCTGGGACCATGAATTTCAAAATTTTGAAAGAGGCAATCTTGCTTATCATAACTGTGCACTTCCTTTAGTTAAATAATAACTCAGAGCAGATAAGAAGATTTTCAAAGAAATAATGCATTTTCACTATACATGTTTCATCAATAGAGTGAAAATTCGTCATCTATATCCAATTATTTTACATATCAATTTTAAAGCCGCTTCATCCGAAACAGGCACATATTATCTTAAACAATAAAAGTATGTCATTACATAGATAATATATAAAAATTAATTGTAAGATTGATTTAATAGTTTATTACAACAATCCTTACATGGAAAACATAGACCAAAAACCTTGTTGACAAACAGCAGATCCTGACGGGAAGTTAAGATAGGTTTTGAAGTTACCTTTGAAAAAAATACTTTTATCGGTTATATCTAATTATGAAGAGAATTCAAACCCGAGTATTTTTTTCCATTAGTAGAATCCTAAGTCATGATATATCTTTTAAAAATTAAGAAATTAATTGAATATTATCCATAGTAATTTTTATCGTAATATGTATATTTACAGAATAAAGGAAAATCAGATATTTTTAAAGATTTTTTAAAAAGGGAGTTTAGTAACGAGGGAGAATATTGCCTTTGTACACTTTGTTGTGGAAAATATGCTCTGGTTTGTTCTTCATCAGTTATACATGTAAGCGATAAATTTAATTTTTCGAAGGTGATTTCACGCAATGTCAACAAATATCAACAAAGGATTATTTTTTGTGTGACCTAACAAAAATTATTTTTTTAACTTTTGAATTTTGATATCTTTAAAAAGAATAAGACTTCGGGGATATAATTTGACAAAAGTTGAAATAATTTATGGACAATTATTTTTCAAAAAGAAAAACAAATACTGTATACAGGGTTATTTTCGCCTCGTGTTATTTTCGCCCTTTTGCACTTGCAAACTATTTTGCCCCGTTTTAAATTCGCCCAGTCATAATTTTGTTTAAGAAATTATGCTGTGTAATTTGAATTCGCACCGTTTTAAATTCGCCCAATCAGGAAGAGGGCGAAAGGGGCGAATGTAAAACGGGGGCGAAATTTTCCCTGTATACAGTATATATTTTTAGCAATTAGAATCGGACCAAGCGGCTTTAAAGAAAATGTTCAAAGTAGTTACACCAATAGAAATTTTCATGTTTCATAATACAGTGAAACTCAGTTATAATGAAGTCAATGGGGCCTATGAAATTAATTTGCTATATCAGGAATTCTTTGTGTTCACAAGGAATTTGTGATTTTTATACAATTGGGGAATCAAGATAACTTCGCTATGTCTGTGAATTTGCAATATCCATGTTCGTACTAAACAAGTACGTTTTACTGTATACCCCTCAGCGTGGCAATCATGTCCTATGGACATATTTCTAGTAGTCTTTTTATAATGACTTCTTAATTACATGTATTTAGAATGTTATCCTGAACATTATTTGGCTGCAACTTTAGCATGTTTATGGGATTGACACTTACATTCTTTAATTTTAGGATGTTTTTGTGACAGTATTTGAGAATGGAAAGCTGCTTAAAGACTACACATTTGATGAAGTGAGAACTAATGCTGAAATTGATTTGCTGAAGAAAACATCCTAGAAAATATTCTTCAATTTAATAAACATTTATAGATAATATTACAGGCATGTAATATTAATTTGTAAGCATCATGAGAGTACTGACAATGAAATGTGCACAACTGTTTAGTATATGCATTACACTTACATGTATCATGTCAAGCTAGAATCGAAGAAGTGAAACATACATGTTCATCTTAGTTATGTTACTTCTCAGAAAAGTATACTCAATAGTTTATCCTATGTTTCATATAATATTTTCTTTTGTTGTATTTTGATCTTTAAACATGAAAAGATTTTCATAAAGACATTCCCTGTAATGTTTTGTTTTCTCTTTAGTTAAAAGAGTTGCATCATATAAACAAGTATTCTGAGAGTATTGCATAAGCAAATACATGTCCCCTACCGGGTTCGACTTTTTCTTTAGGGTGTCATTTCATAATATGCAAAAGTTATGTCCAAGGTAAAACTGCTTGATTTTGAGGTTGTGAATGCCTATAACCTTACGAAATAATCCACAAAAAGACGAAAATTCAACTCATCATTTCAGCGTCTTTTTCTCACTGTACATTTACCATTGGAATTTAGAGCAGCACGAACCCGATCTCAAACAATTTTGAAAAATTGAAAATGCCATAATTTTGTCAAAAATCAATGAAGCTAAACGACATTCAAACTAGCTTGATCTGTAAGTCATCAAGATACACTCACATACCAAAATTCAGCTCAATATCTGGAAGTGTTTAGAAAAAAAGTGCTGAAAACCAAGTAGGGCAGACAGACGGATGGACAGACGCAGAGGAAACCTATAGTCCCCCCTGGTTTCACCAATAGAGGACTAAAAGCATGACAGGTCTTATAAAGTCTATCTGTGCCACAAATGCAGTATTAATAATGCTAGTTATGCATGTATTAGATGTATTGTGCCTATATCCCTGTTTCAATTTTTAGGTCACCTGAGTTAACTTAGGTGACCTATTGCTATCTGTTTTCGTCCGTCGTCGTGGGTTAACATTTGAACATTTTCAGCTTCTTCTCTGCAACCACTGAACCAATTTCAACCAAATTTGGCCTAAAGCATCTATGGGTGAAGGGGAACAAAAATTATGAATTTCATGATCCCTGCCCCCCTGGGGCCTGAGGGGTGGGGCCAAAACCACTAAAATTAATGCAATCTTTAAGAATCTTCTTCTTTACTCCTGGACATCAAGCAGTCAAACTGTTTGCATGATTGTAATCAGCAATGAGTCCTCTACCAAAATTGTGAAATTCATGGCCCTGGGGTCAGGGGTTCTAGTGCTAGGGCGGGCTAAATAAGTAGGTAGTGAAAATGCATTATTTCTTTGAAAATCTTCTTCTCTGCTCCTGGGTATAAAATAAACCAACTAAGTAAATAGTTATGATGAGCAAGAGTGCCTCTACCAAAATTGTGAATTTTATGGCCCCTGGGTCAGGGGTTCTAGTGTTAGGGTGGGGCTCTATAGATTATATAGTGAAAATACATGAATTCTCTGAAAATCTTCTTCTCTGCTCCTGGGTATTAAATAAACTAAATAAGTGCATAGTTATGATGAGCAAGAGTGCCTCTACCAAAATTGTGAATTTGTTTGGCCCCAGGGTCAGGGGTTCTGGTGTTAGGGCGGGGCTCTATTGATTATATAGTGAAACTTTGAAAATCTTCTTTTCTGCTCCTAGGTATGAAATAAACTAATCAAGTGCATAGTTATGATGAGCAAGAGTGCCTCTGCCAAAATTGTGAATTTTATGGCCCCAGGGTCAGGGGTTCTGGTGTTAGGGTGGGACATATTGATTATATAGTGAAAATACATGAATTCTTTGAAAATCTTCTCTTCTCCTAGGAATTAAATAAACTAACTAAGTACATAGTTATAATAAGCAAGAATGCCTCTTCCAAAATTGTGAATTTTATAGCCCCAGGGTCAGGGGTTCTAGTGTTAGGGCGGGGCTCTATTGATTATATAGTGAAAATACATTAAATCTTTGAAAATTTTCTTCTCTGCTCCAGGATATTAAGCAGATGAACTACCTATATAGTTATGCTGGACAAGGGCCCATATCTTCCAGAATTGTGAATTTCAAGGCCCCAGGGTCAGGGGTACCATAGAGGGGGGGGGGGGCTGTACTTATATACTGAAAATGAATGAATGGTTTGAAATCTGTTCCTTGGTATTAATCAAATATCAGGGCCTAAGGGTCAGGAGTTCATGTGTGGTAGGGGCACTACTGATTATTGCTGAATATTACGGATTAGTTGAAATGCATTTTTTGTTCCCTTACACTGCATATGGGTATTAAGTACACAAATTAAGCAACTGCTAAGTGTATTGTTATGATGATCAATGGTGCCTCTTTCAAAATTGTGAATGCTATAGCATCTGGCTTAAAACATGAATCAAATTCAATCACTGGAAAGTTGTTGCATAATGCTCAGGTGACCTATAAGGCCAATGGGCCTCTTGTTGTCATTGCATGCTTCTCAAGAACAAAGTTCACTTTTTTGGTCCTGAGAATTCCTGAAAAATTCAAACTGCCTAGTTGGACCCTTGGTTGCTGCATTTTTAGGTCACCTGAGTCACTCAGGTGACCTATTGCTATCCGTTTTCGTCCGTCGTGTGTCATGTGTTAACATTTGAACATTTTCAGCTTCTTCTCTGAAACCACAGAGCCAATTTCAACCAAATTTAGTATACAGAATCTATGGATAAAGGGGAACAAAAATTCTGAATTTTATAGTCCTCGCCCCCCTGGGGCCTGAGGGATGGGGCCAAAACCACTAAAATTAATGAAATCTTTAAAAATCTTCTCCTTTACTCCTGGACATCAAGCAGTCAAGCTGTTGGCATGAATGTAATAAGCATTGAGTCCTCCACCAAAATTGTGAAATTCATTGCCCCAGGGTCAGGCGTTCTAGTGTTAGGGCGGGGCTCCATTGATTATATAGTGAAAATGCATTATTTCTTTGAAAATCTTCTTCTGTGTATTAAATAAGCTAACTAAGTACATAGTTATGATGAGAAAGAGTGCCTCTTTCAAAGTTGTGAATTTTATGGCCCCAGGGTCAGGGGTTCTGGTGTTAGGGAGGGGCTCTATTGATTGTATAGTGAAAATGCATTAATTCTTTGAAAATCTTCTCTGCTCCTGGGTATTAAATAAATTAACTAAGTACATAATTATGATGAGCAAGAGTGCCCCTTCCAAAATTGTGAATTTTATGACCCCAGGGTCAGGGATTCCGGTGTTAGGGCAGGGCTCTATTGATTATATAGTGAAAATGCATTAATTCTTTGAAAATCTTCTTCTCTGCTCCAGGGTATTAAATAAACTAACTAATTACATAGTTATGATGAGCAAGAGTGCCTCTTCCAAAATTTTGAATTTTATGGCCCCAGGGTCAGGGGTTCTTTTGTTAGGGTGGGGCTCTTGAATATATAATGAAAATGCATTAATTCTTTGAAAATCTTCTTCTCTGCTCCTGGGTATTAAATAAACTAAGTACATTGTTATGATAAGCAAGAGTGCCTGTTCCAAAATTGTGAATTTCATGGCTCCAGGGTCAGTGGTTCCTTTGGGGTGGGATACACAACTGGTTATAAAGTTGAAGTACATTTTCTCTTTTTTACTCTGAGCTACCTCTGGTTAAAGTAAATAGAGTAAGCATGCTAAGTTTATAATTATGATAAGCAATGGTGCCTCTTTCAAAATTGTGAATTTCATGGCCTATGGTTTAAAACAGAACCAAATTCAATTGTTTAAAAGTTGTTACATGATACTCAGGTGACCTATAAGGCCCGTGGGCCTGTTGTTATAAAAATTACAGAATTTTTTTGAATTTTATGATTTTTATTGTCATCTTAGATTGTGTCATTACCCTCATATCCGGAGATTTATACATAAAATGGCTCTGTAGATATTATCACTCTAGGTTCTATTTTTAGGACACCTGAGTCGCTCAGGTGACCTATTGCTATCCATTTTCGTCTGTCATCGTCTGTCATTTGTTAACATTTGAACATTTTCAGCTTCTTCTCTGAAACGACTGAACCAATTTCAACCAAATTTTGTATACAGCATCTATGGGTGAAGGGAAACAAAAATTATGAATTTCATGGTCCCTGCCCCTCTGGGGCCAGAGGGGCAGGGACCAAACCACTAAAATTAATGAAATCTTTAAAAATCTTCTTTACTCCTGGACATCAAGCAGTCAAACTGTTAGCATGAATGTAATGAGCATTGCACTACTGAACTTAAAATTCCCTGATATTCTGAAAAATCTCTGATAAACTCTGTTACCCACTGTCACAGTTCTGCTTTTCTCTGTTTAAGCACTGTACAGCCACTGTACAAAATCCCTGTATCTACTGTAATCCTTGGTAAATCACAGTACAGAGTCACTGTTATTTTTTGTACATCCCTGTACATTACTGTGCGTCCCCACTGTACAGCACAGTACACCACTGTCGGTCATTGTACGCCTCCACAGTACAACACTGTACATCACAGACGCGTACAGTACTCAACCTCTGTACAGCACAGTACACTAATGATGATCACTGTACGCGTCCCAGATTGGCACTGTACATCACTGAAGTTCAATGTACGCATCCCAGTTTGGCACTGTACATCACTGAACCATACTGTGATTTTTTTTTAAACTTATTATACCCCCCGCAAACGAAGTTTAGGGGGGGTATATTGGAATCACCATGTTCGTCTGTCCGTCTGTCCGTCCGTCCGTCCGTCTGTCTGTCTGTCTGTCTGTCTGTAGACGAGATTTTGTCCGGACCATTACTCAGAAACTATTGGAAGGATTTGTCTGAAAATTTGTACACATATTATTCACCATATGAAGTTGTGCACCTGATATTCTCATCTTGATTGGATTATTATTTTGAATTTTACAGGTGTTTTTTCATTTTTATTTTGTGGTTTTGTCAGGACCGTTTCTCAGAAACTATTGCAAGGATTAATCTGAAAATTTGTACACTTATTATTCACCATATGAAGGTGTGCACCTGGAATTTTCAACTCTTTTTGTTAATTTTTTTGCATTTTACAGGTTTTATTTTTTATTTTAATTGACTTGTTCATTTTGGGCTCATGTATAAGGTTTGAGATATAGAATCTAGAATATCTGTTCAAAAATACTACAGCTTAAAACTACTCATAAAACTTAAAAAAAAGAAACATCATCAAGTGTTAAAAACAGTTTTTACATTGCACAGAAGATAATGTAATTTCATTTGTCTCTTGGGAATAATGACTGGACATGCATCCAGTTAAAGATAAATTAATGAGTTTGGTATTGGAAGTTGTTAAGGCATATCTCTTATCAAGCGTGTGTGTTATCTAATCTCCAGGGAATAAGGCACAAGAATTAAAGATCTCTCTTCTCTTATTCTCTTAATTGTAATTTATTGTCTGTCAAAGCACTTCATTACTGGATGACCAGCTCTTTATTTTCAAAATGCATTTCAAATTGATATATCAAGATTAATTTGATTTTGTATAATGGTTTTTTTTCAACAATCAGTTTGCAGAGTGATATAACACATAATTGCAATATTTTTTTTTAATGCAGAAATAAAAAAAAATAAACTTAAAAAAAAATGTTACAATGGAATTAAATTGTATTAGTATTGATGTTTCATTTGGTTGCACCTTTGTTTCATTCATTAAGAAACATGATGAGCAATAATATTTCACTGCAAATATTTGTAAGTAAATTGTGAACACCTCTAGATCCATACAGTATTTTTGAATTGGCACCTTCTCTGAAAAACCCAGCGGGGGGTATTTGTCCCTATTGGACAGTTCTAGTTACCTTTGCAGTTCCTAAATTTTACAGATTTTTTAACTTCACTAATTGTTTAGATTAAGCCTTGGGTATTTTAGACTTAGTAAATTATATATTTTTTGAGAGTGATAATTTTGTGTTGATAAGTACACTCAGTATACACTAATACCGTATATAAAAAGTAAATAAAAAAATAAATCCCATAGATTACAGGTAATATAATAAATATTAATGAATAATTAATTGTCGTTTCCACGTCGCTCGATAATGCGGTAAATGGCTATATTTCATTTCTGCATGGTTTTTTTTTTCTTTTTCAAACTTTAATTGTTTTCATCTCCAGCATTTTTCATGTAGTCTGTAGAAGAAATGAAAGCAGGATTAAAGAATTCACTTGCAAATGATAGAATATCAAATGTCTTGGACATTTCAGTTTAGTCAATGACATT
>NW_026940298.1:0-12057 GCF_032062105.1 Saccostrea cuccullata
GTAGTAAACATCTCGGGCAGAGGCAGGAAGAACTGTCTGTAATAATACAAGTGTTCTTATATGCCATAAGAATACATGTACATCAGGATATAATCTAAAACCATTAAGTACAGTGTGATTCATCTTCATAACTGTCATTTTCAAAACAAGAGGGCAGTACTAGCCAAACATCATGTCTGGCAAAATACCTCATCATTAAAACAATTACATCCGACATTGAAACATAGGTAATGTAGGAAACAAGATAATTTTTTCCTGCTTATATTTCTCTTTTCTTGAATTTTCTTGAAGTTTGTCTGGAATTTAAAACCAGGCATAAAAAGACTGAAAATAGTGGGTGGAACACTATTTCAAATCAAAGCAGACAGTTACATATTCATGTAATACAGATCATTATCGGCATATCCAAATCCTGCCTAAAAATTAAGCTACCTTAAATGATTTGATTGATGACAGTCCATCTTGAGATCTTTGATAGTCATATCTGGAGAACGGTCCCTTCAGCAGAGCTCCTGTGTGTCTCAGATTAATGTGTTCCTCAACAGCTATGTTTCCCCAGTGTGAAATTTCTATGATCCTTTCCAAATTGGTGACAGTCAGGAAAGGAGAATTGTTTTCATAGTGTACTCTCAATTCTGCCTGAAAGATAGATGAATGCTTTGAAGTTCAGTTCAGTGTTTTCCATTTATTTCAAAGTAAAGGGTTAGAGATCAGTTGTAACAGGCTAGAGGCTGAGGTTTATGACGAGAATCTCAGTGGCCCAGAGTTCCCGAAACTAGTCAAAAATCTGTCGGACAATTGTCCTGTAAATTTTTAAAATTCACCGGACAAATGTAAAATTTACCGGACATTAATTTTTTAGATAAAATGAAATCCACTTAAAAGTAATGCAAACAGTTAAAAAAATTCTTTAATTTATTCCTTTTCTCTCTCTATTTCCCATTCAGTTTGTCTTACCAGTTTGCCACTGTAGTCCATGATCAGGAAGACCTTAGGACATCTAAATGAAAAGTTAGCAAATACGTTTTTTTTTTTTATTAATTCATTAAAATATTTTCTATTAGGCCTATGTATCTGGGGTTAGACGTCGCTGACGGTGTATGATGACCAGGGCTTCATCGTATAAAAATTATGTCCTTTCTGACATATTTTATTTTTAAAATAAAATCTGCAACATGACGTCTTTTGTTTGATTGTTTTACTTAAGAATGTATTATACAGAAATATGTACTAATAATATAAAAATATGCAAATTAATCATGAAAATGATGATTTTAAGTGACATTTTTGTCGTTTTATTACATGAAGTCAGCTAGTCCGCTTTTTTTTGAAACGGGGAAACGCGCTTGTATAAAATGCTAACAAATGCATGGGGAAAAAAATCCAAAAATTAGTTTTACATTTATAGTTCTAATGAATTAATTTACAGAGAAAATAAAAATGGTAAGAAATTGTCTATAATCAAGCAGAAATAGCTGGCAACTTGGCTTGATCTTAACCATGTTAACCCTGCAAAGTTCGTCCTGCAAAACGAAGTAAATTGCCACATTTTTTACTGTCAGAACTTAAGAAGGAAAAATATTTGTTTGACAGGTTTTTTTTCCAGACTTATGGAGAATATTATTTTATTATGTAGCCTTTTATAGTAGACATACACCGTCTACATTTAAACAAGAATGCACGAGAATAATCTGGCGCACCACTGACGTTTTTTTTTTTTGAAATTTCTTTGGCTTTGCACGCTGATTGAATCTTGAATTAAATGATTTTGTTAAAATTATGTGTCATTGTTATACAGTCTGTAAAAAAAACCGTCGGACATGTTGACCGATAATATTTAAATTTTACCGGTCCCATTCAAAATTTACCGGGATCCCCGTGGACCGGTGCGTTTCGGGAACTCTGGTGGCCCTTGAAACAAATTTTTATTTCAAAGCAGCATTTTTGTCAATTGAAGCAGTCAATTTGGCCAGTAGCCGGTTCTTAGGGAAAACACTGTCAGTTACTCATTTTTTCTCACTTTCTGTAAATATTTAAATAAGTGGAGGTCTATATTTTACCTCAGCAAATGCTTCCCTTTGTTCATATGGTCCGTATGTAATTGTTCTGTCACTCTGGGAGACTGGTTTTGGAGATTTGCTGTAGGACTCATGGCAGTGTTTGTGGTAGTTACTGTTGTTGTCTGAGATTTAGTGACATATGGAGAATAAAAGTATACATTGCCATTATACAAAACTTGTTGTTTCTGACTCTTGTGTGATTTCTGCAGTGTAATGGTGTCAATGCATGAGCATACATCGAGTCCACATCAACTGTCATCGTCTTCCCCGCCTCCCGAGACTGGAGGGAGGTCATATTCTAGTCATCTCTGTGGAATAGATACAATGGTTAGACCAAAACATCTGATACTCTAAGCTCACAACTCTCACACAACATTTTGGGATTGGGGTCGGGCCATTAAATTTGGGAAAATTTGCACCATTTCTGAGATAATCATTATATCTGAACATTAAAATCCTCACATATACATGAACACCAAAATCCTTATATATTGGATTATCTGTTAATTAAATTAGTTTTACTGCACAGAGAAATACGAGTAGCAAGTTAATTTATAATATATGCAATGATTGTTCTCTTTCTTTAGGAGGGGAACTTTAGAAAAATAAAAACAACTATTAATAAATCTGGGTTGCATAGTTGGTACCTGACTATTGATGCAAGGAACCCAAGTTTGGATGAGGGCAAATTATTGAAACGAATTAAGGAATGAAGGGTGTAATGATATAGAGATATCCGCTCAGTCTGGTTAGCTAGGATTCTAAAGCACAGTAGACTTACTTTTTAGATGAAACAGTGGCTTTTGAAATTCCCAATTTTTCATCTTTGTCTTTAACCTAATAAAAAAATCCAGATCATCATGACTTATATACATGAAATAAAAATACAGAATGGGGAAATGTAGTTAGAATAATCTAACTGTGTCTCGGGACAAGCCCTCACCACAGTTAGAATACCACCCATACAACTCGCAATGTAGCAAAAAATTGCAATAATCGCTCCGAAACAATTTTGAAGAATACAAAGGGATTTGCACTGAAAATAACTTCCAAATTAATCATAACAAACCTTTTTGGGACTGTGTAAGTACTTAAACCTTAAGTTTAAACCAACGATTTTTCTCGCTTCAAATTTACACGCCATGTTTACGTTCGGAACTCTCTTGATTGTTCATAGTAAATGCACTAGTACGATTTATCGCCCTGTTTACTTTGTGAATACACGGAACGCATTCTATCTTTAAACCGGGTCGTAGGACATTTATCATTTTAACGATAGAACATCCTATCTAAGGGAAATGCAGTACCAGGAACCTGAAGACTTCCAAGTATCGTACATACAGACTTTAGAGGAAGTGATAAATAATGCATAAAACAATTTGCTAACATAAAGTCAATGGCACATTTAGATAGGAAGTTGACAAGTGCATACAGACAATATTAAATCAATGCTAAATGAGAGCAAGTTATTGCACTGTTGAGTGTTGTACTTACGTTTGCACTCAGGTATGAAAGGTAGTTTTGAAGCGATGACCGAGTGCGTATAAAGAAGGATTTTATTGGTGTTCTTCCAGCATTTTCTAACGTAACTGTTGTTGTCATTTTAACAAGGTGGGTTGACAAGTCAATTTTCCTTTCCACTTTACTGTTTATTACAGCATTGTCAATGGTATCTTGTCTCGCACTGCATTCGATACAAAAAATAATGCAAAGCCAAAATGCAAAATGCAAAAGAGGCTTCATGATCAAAGATGTTGTGATTGCACCAGATTTTTAGACGTCCCTTTCTTTCGACCCGGTTTCTCGACAAGTAAAACAGGAAGTTGTTGTCAGCTCTCGACAGCCTCGTTTTCAAAATTTAAAGCGTCAGCGTCTCGATTTTCCGGAAAGGACCCCAAAATACCCCAAGAGAGCCCAAAAGAGATTGAATAGGTACCTAAGAGAAAAAAAAAGAAGAAGAAGAAAAGAAATGACCATTATAAATACGAAGACACACATGTGACAAATTAGAGGGGAGTACAATCCTACAACACATGCGCACAATCGAGAAACTGTTGGTTGCAAATAAGACTGAGAAAAATAATCTGCCAATATTACTCTGGGTAAAAAATCAAGTTTCAAGAGTGGTTGGAGTAACAGCTTTCAAATCCTTTTGTTTTGTTCATTCAAGAAAACTGTTTATTGCAAACTCCAAAATACAAGAATATATTTCCGGATTTCACGGTAGAAAAGTGTTAGCTTTAGCTTGCATTTAAATTTACAATATCAAAAATAACTGAATTTAAGTCGTTTAATTAAAAAGTACATCCTCATCTAGAGTTAATGATGAATATATTTTTTTAAAGATTGCAATTTTCTTTGGCCTAACTTACTGGACAGTGGCAGGTAAAGTCACCAATGCATATCGAGATCGGTTTACCTGTAGGTGTTCAATAAATTGTTAACAATTGAAACTCCGGTCAGTGCTCTACCAACTGAGCTATCTGGCCACCGGCGATCGAACCCGGTGACCGCCAATTCCTCCCTCCTTAAAGGTCTTTGGCCCTCCAAAGAAAATCAGGTCTTTCACCTGTCATTGCATGGAGTAATTTAAAATGCTCGCAAAGATGTTTCTGACCGCCACAAAATTAACTAAAAGTCCAATCCTCAGGTTCTGAAAATGTATATACCCAAAGTGTTTCTTATAATGTGTATATCAGTGTTTCTTTAAATTCATCTTTAAAGTAAATCATGTTATACAGGGAAAATCTAAAATAAATTTTCAGAAATTGCGAATAAAACTATACATAATGCATATTTTCTAAATGAAAATGATCAACAAATACATTTTAGGAGGAAAAATCATAGGTATCCCGGCTTTTAAAGAAAATGGTATGATTTTTTTTTTACTTATTCGGTTCTTTAGTTTCTCCTTTTACATCTATCATTTTATAATTCATAGTGTATATGAAGTGTTTCCTATCAAAGAAAACACTTATAAATAACTTCTTATTTCATATCATGCTAATAAACACTTATAACTAAGGCTATTTTAAAAGAACTTCGATTTCTGTATAAAACAGGTTGGGGGAAAACGTCAATTCCGCTATAACAGAGGTATATCACTTTTGTTCACTATGGAACGCCGTCACTGCCTTATAGCAGAACACTACTATTGCATTGTGTCAACCTTCCATTACATTACGTCAACTCTTTATGACATTAACCTACACTACTATTGCATTGTGTCAACCTTCCGTTACATTATGTCAGCTCTTAATGACATTAACCTACACTACTATTGCATTTTATTATACTTTCATGTTAAATACTAAAATCTGATTGGTTTAGACGCAGTTAACAATCCGTTCGATTACCTTGAGCCTTAGCAACACACGTGACAACGGGTAACACAACGGTAATGCCACATGCGTCGAAATTATGCGCGTACGGTTCACCGTAGAATTCTCAAAACGTCAGTTGCGCGTTTGAAAGAACCGGAATTAACTTTTTGACGTCAATAAAAGCTTGCGTCCGATAAAGCTTACTTGAAAACAACAAACGACAGACGATACATGCTTGCGAGTGTAGGAGACATGCTTGCGAGCCAGAAATAACGAAGCTTTATATGATAAATGACTCTAATTCGAGTATCAAACAAACAATAAGGAGATTAGTGAACCGGTGAGTGTGAAATCTTTCTATACTTGAACGTAAAGACGATCGACGGTTTTTTTTTTGCTGACGTCCTTAATCAATAAGACATTCAGTATAATAAAATAAATGGTGCCTGTTTTGAAGGGTAACATTTGAAATTGACACCCCTCGGAAAACCATTGTCAACCTCCGCTGACGCGTCGGTTAACAATGGTTTTCCTTGGGGTGTCAATTTCAAATGTTACCCCCAAAACAGGCACCATTTATATAGTGTTAACTTTCCTTTACATCATGTCAACTCTTTATGACATTTACCCACTACTATTACATTGTGTTAACTTTCCTTTACATTATGTCAACTCTTTATGACATTTACCCACTACTATTACATCGTGTTAACTTTCCTTTACATTATGTCAACTCTTTATGACATTTACCCACTACTATTACATCGTGTTAACTTTCCTTTACATTATATCAACTCTTTATGACATTTACACGTACTAAAATTATATTTCGTCAACTTGCATTTCGTTATGTTTACTTTTCATGACAACTTAGTTTTTACTAACTGATGTGAAAAGCTCATATCATACTGTGCGCACTCTTCTACATTATGTCGATTCACTATTAAGTTTAGCTGCAATAATGTAGCCTCTCTCCGATTTTTTTTATCTGATATTTTCTGGAGAGGGCTACAATTCCATCGCATCTCCGTAATGGTGCAAATATATTTTTTTGATACGGGTGATTGGAGGCAAAATAAATTATTTTTACATTAAACTTACTTCTTATAAGACGGAATTTTTATTCACTGTCCACAACATAGCCTGTTAAACTCGAAAACCATGTAAAATAAATCTGTGTCTTTCCCAGCTGCAATATTCAGCAGCTTGACAGTTCACGCGTGACGTAGTGAGACTTTCGCTTGAAATTTGGAACAACCAAATAAAGCAAATGTCAATGTTTATAAACGATTGTGCTACAATATATTATAAAAACATCGATAAATAAAACCATTTCAAGTGTTATTTTTGCGCAAACAGCGATACATATGCTTAAAATATGGGAATTCCTAGTAGATCCGCTCCTATAGAACCTAAATTCTCATTGGCTATCCCAAAATACAATCCATTAAGGTCAGTAAACATGGCGGATAAATTCAAGTTATGCTGTTGACACACACGAAAAATAACCGATATATGGGTCGTTGTGAATATTTTTGGATCGATTTATGTTTTGCATAATTACATATTTGGATTCCAGGTAAGAGATAATAATAAAATAGCCATTTACTGATAATTTGAGCCGAAATCCGTGCGGGAGTGATCCACTGCCGCATCTGCGCCATTATAGAGATCCTAAGGAGTTGTAGCCCTCTCCCCAAAAAAAAATCGGAGAGGGCTACATTATTGCAGCTATATTAAGTTATGCGAACACGGGTATGCTCGGCCTTTATACATGTATGAACATAACGTATTTTCCGCGTTCCGCGAGCACTGACAATGGCGGGAGAGAAAACTGTCATAGAAGAGATTCTCAGCGATTTGGGAATGACATCTTTAACAATGCGACTGTGAATTAAAGTCACGTCGAAATTCAATGGTGTTTACTTTAATCTGATTATTAAATAAATCGTGCAACACTTTTTTTAAAGTCTTAAACTTTGTAAGACATTGCATTAGCTTCACATTAAGTTTAGATATTTTTAAATCACATTAGAAAGAGTTGACATAACGTAACTAATTATATATCCACATCACGGAATGGAGTTTTGACATACTGTAATAAAGTGTTGATATAAAATAAAGATATGTTCACATTATGTTATACACTTTTTACACCACCTAATAAATCACTGACACAAAGGTAAGCTGTGTTCACCTCATATCATGATGCCCTCGCCGTAAAATAAAGATAAATCCATATCACATAATAATGCTTTGATATAATAGAAATATACACTCTCAAAAAGGAATGGGCTTTTGACTTCATGTAATAATAAGTTTAATTATAAAACACAATGTACTTGACGTAATACAATTTTTACCTCACATATTAAAGAAATGAAATGATGTAAAGAAACATTCATTTCACGTAATAAAGTTTTAACACAATATAAACACATTATCACTTCACATAATGAATTTTTTACTTCAATTTATAATTAAGTGCTGACATAATGAAAGAATGTATTTACTTCATGTAATGCAGCATTGACATGATGTTAAGATATATTTACATCATCTCATAAAAAATGGACATAACGTAAAGATATGTTCACATCACGTAATGATAAATTGATATAATAAATGCATAGTTGTATGCTATAAGGCAGTGATGGCGTTCCATAGTTCACGGTTTGTAAACTATAGTTAACAGTCGATAAACCTAGTTTATCAATTGTGAAACTATGTTTAGCATGCCAAATTTACAAAAATGAGCTAAATTTTGTATATTTATTCACTTTCACATTGTATAAAGTGGAAAATACAATTTTTGAGTGGTAGCAAGTCTGAATTGGACGATGGATGGTCTGCAAAGAAACATATTATACATGTAGTTAAGATTCTTGTCAAAAGCGTTACAAACGTCATTAAACGTGATATGCGATTCACTGGGTGCGTATCAATACCGCTACAATTTCAAAATTTTCATTACCGCTACATAGTCATTACTGTAACACTGTTGCAAAAAATATATTTATTACCGTATATGAAAGTATACATTACCGCCACATTGCCTATTTCGTTAGCACGTCACTTGTGCGTGTAGATTGATGCAGGCAACAGGGGGACCCGCCCCCCACCCCCACCCCCCACTTTTTTCCCCAACATTACCTTAACTATTGAAAATGTCCATGGAACGGTTGGTTGCCCCCCCCCCACTTCTTACCACAGTACAGTGATATAAAGAAATGTAGTATTGTATGGCAATACTACCACCACCCAACCCCCCCCCCCCTCACCCCACCCCCCCCCCCCCCCAATCGGATTTTCGAGTTTGGGCAGTTTCCTTCTTTTTTTTTTTTTTTTTTTTGCTTGTCAGCTTTTACATGTAAGTAAAAAAAATTTTTCTCTGGTTGGCCCCCCCACTTTCAAAAACGATGCTACGTGCCTGTGATGTAAAGTACAACATATATACATGCATAAGACCCGTATTCCCTGAAATACAAAATCCCACATTCACACGCGACTCCTTATGTAGAATGAGATACAACAAATCATGGAGTCAGGACTAAGTATTACTTTCAAATATTTGATGCAGTTTATGCTTACAGGGCAGCAACCTAACATTTTATTTGATACTACCAAATATATTACTTCTATCAATATTGGTATACTCCTCACTGTAAAACGTCGTGCCGAAATCTTTGTGAAAGCTTTATTGGTATACTCCTCACTGTAAAACGGCGTGCTGAAATCTTTGTGAAAGCTTTGTGATTGGAACTTATATTCCGTACTTGCATGCCTGGCTGATTCCATATGTAGCGGTAATGAGTTGTTTTCGTCTAGAAAAATGTAGCGGTAATGATCGGTCGAAAATTTGGAATAATGTAGCGGTAATGAGTTGAAATTTTTGGCGATGTAGCGGTAATGTTGACCTCCCTTCCCATCTTGCCAAAATTGGGATTTTTACACCTGAGCATTGTCTGTTTTAGGCTTTTTCCTGTTATTATTACCTGTGCATGGTGAACTTATTCATTATAAAAATAAATATCACAAATCTTTGTTTTAGATATTATGCTAATAAATCAGATTCTATATACATTGTATATATATTTAGACAAAAACAAAGTATTAATTTTTTTCAGAAGAAAGATTTTGAACAGCAAGTTGTAATGCATAGTAATATATATAAGAAATCAATATTGAACAGGATGACAATAATGTAATTTTGCTCAAATCAAAGCTCATATATAGTTCTTCCATCAAAAATATGAACAATTAAAGAAATATAAAAATGTATTTTTTTCTGTCAATGGAATACAGTAGTTACCTGCAATTTTGCAACAAAAAATTCCAACTTTAAATGCAGCTGATATTGCATTGATATATTTCCATTTCCAATTGTTTTCTGTATGATAAACACTACAAAAGTGAACCTTGTTAATTTCATGGTAACACCCTGTGGTATGTATATTTCTCTATTACTGAAAGGTCAGGTGTCAACCTGCATGTATATCACTGGCGTATAAATATACTAAAGAAAAAATAGATGCTTTGTTTAATTGTTTACTAAGCAATTTGATATGATATATCTTTTTAACAAACAAAATAAATTATCTTCGGCTCGAAAGCAAGTCACTACCGCAACGCTGTCCACTATCACCGAGGCCTCGCGAGACCGAGAACTCCACTTCCTGGTGAACAGCCACGTGGAGAAATTGACATTGCCACATGGATCTGCACGTACTCCAACATCTGATACAGACATCGTCCCTTAGTCATTACCACCCAACTTCTTACGCAACTCAACTTCTTCTGTTATTTTAACTTCCATACAAATCGGTTTCCTGACCATGCTGACCAACTCCCGTTTCATCAACTGCAACATTGCATTCAATATGGCGGCGGCGAAGTGACGTAGTGCCTATATATATATATATATATATATATACCTTTCATACATGCACCGACAATCTCTGTCGTATAAAAAACGCTATGCGTAATATTTGTGTATATATTTTTCATAAATTTTGTTAAAAGTGATATATAGGTCCGATGAGCCGGATGTTTGGATATTAATTGTATTAAATGTTTTTCATTGTACTGTTTAACACATGTCACTATAATAAACAATTTACTTACTTACTTACTTATAATGTTCGTGCTTCCGACAACCTAAATCTAGGTCACATATATAATTAAAGTTAACAAGATTACTTTGATCATAATTTAAAATTCTTTTGTTTTTTATTTTATAAATGTTGATATTTGACTACGGTAACTAAATAATCAATAAATTTGTTTCGTGTTTTTTGGGACTATTTTTCTATAGTAAAATTTGACGTCATGGGGCCTTGTGCATTTCAAATCTACTTAATCAGACGGTATTTCGATTTATTTTAAGATGGTTATTTCAAGTAAAAATGGAAATATAAGGAATCACTGTCTAGTTTTGAGAGTATGCCAGGGACACCACAATAGTGGGAAACATGGGATAATTTTAGCATAACGGGCGATGCAAATTATCCCATGTTTCCCACTATTGTTGATGCCCTGGCATACCCTCAAAACTAGACAGTGATTCCTTAAATAAATTAAGACACACAATACTGACAGGTATTCGTTGAAAATACACACAGGTAGTTGATAATACATGTACCAGACACACTACATTGTCAGCTATTTATTGGTACATGTACCAAACACTATACACTAGTGGGATAATGATATTGATAATACACGAGCCACACACACAACATTAATGATAACTCGTGAACCAGAACAACTACTTTGGCAGGTATTTATTGATAATACATGTACCAGGCACACTACACTGACAGAATTTTATTGATATAATACATTAAATTTAACAAACACTCTACACTGGCAGGTATTCCTTGATCATGCATGTACCAGACACACTAATGGCATGAACCTATATTGTTGATGTATTCGCCAGGCACACTATTTAATTTTGGCAGGTATATTTATTGATTATATGTACCAGGCACATTACACTGTAAGGTATTTATTGATTATACATGTACCAGACACACTATTGGCAAGAACTTCTTGATAATACATGTACCAGGCACACTATTTTGGCAGGTATTTATTGTTGATACATGAACCAGACTCACTGCATTGACAGCTTTTTTTTTTTTTTTTTATAATACATGTACATGTACCAGGCACACTTTATTGGCAGGAACTAATTTATATTATATGTACCAGACACACTGCACTGATAGGAACGTTTTCACAATACACATCAGGAATACTATTATTACTGACAATACCAGACTACTATTGCACTTCGAAGAACTTAATTATTGATAATGCCAATGGACATGACATGGTTCGGATAAATTTTTGCTATACATATGTTTTATTCAGTTGATTATGTTTGAATCTTCACTTAGTTCATCAATGAACTGAATGCGTTCAGTTGTGCCTTGTTTTTTGCATTGCATTAGGAGTGGTATCCCTTCTGTATCCAAGTTAACGTCCTGGTGGAGTTGGTTAGCTATCACGTCATGGCGCGGGGAATCTTCGCTACCACTGTCCCTTGGAGAATTGGATTCCATGGAAACAAAACCAGTTTCCACACTACACTGGGAAGATGCTGAACAAATATTTACTTCTGTAGCTACATTCTTTTTTGTCTCATCTCATCGTCATTTTCACTTACA
>NW_026940299.1:0-12235 GCF_032062105.1 Saccostrea cuccullata
CTAAACTCTGTACACAACGGAATGACGATACTTGTGAAGGAATTTTGCTTTCTAACATTTCTACTCTGAAAAAAAATATTTTTCTGGATTTAATTTTTTAATGTTTCTCATTAATACACAACAAGATTGCCACTTTTCCTAAGGATTAAGAATAAATTTAAGATTTGTGAAAGTGAAAGGATGTGTCAATCAAACCCACCAAAAAATAAAAAGTTTTAATAACTTTTAAAAGAAATAATATTTTTAATTAATTTTTGTGTGAAATGCTATTAAAATATATAATTCGTGATATTATACAGAAAAAATTAACTTCAAATCTGTGTCCAAGTACCTTAATTAAGAAAACGTAATATTAGGGCCATCAATAAAATTCCTAAGGAACCTCTAAGCTATGAGTATACAATATGACCTTCAATGATAAAGTGAATTGCAGCTACAGCTATCCTTATGGCAAAACGCCAGGATAGAAATATATAGCATTAATCGCTGTAATACATCACTTAAATGTCGTAAATTATTGCATTAATAGTTAAGAGCTGCATTTTTGAGATTTTTATTTTGCCCTTAAAATGTGTTGAATAAGACTTATTATCTAAGAAACCCATATTGTAAAGGACGACAATAATGCAATTTTGCTTCAATCATACATAGCTTATAAAAAGTTCTTCCATCGCAAATATGAATAACAAAAGATTATAAACGTTAATATCCATTTTTTCTGTTCTTGAAATAGTTAATTACAATTTTGCAATAAAAATTTCCAACATTAAAGTTGCAGTTTATATTGCTTTGATGATGTAATTCCTTCATTAGCAGTTGAGAATGTCTACTCTTAGTGCAATAAGCGTTGAAATTGTAACGTTTAATGACACTTCTATCGCTAAGCGGCGTTTAATCATTAGTGGTTACTACAGTGCATTTCAACACACATCCAAAGAATCAATATTTAGTAAATCTAGCTTTGAATAAATACGATTCAAAATGGAACCTGACAAATGAAGTATAATTCTCAAGTTGCAGAGATCAGCTGAAAAGCGGTAGGTCTTAGAAGAAGGTGTGTTTCTCAGAGGGAAGGTGAATGGCCCCATATCAATTGTTGAAATTTTAATAGGACATTCCTTGATATACATAATACTGGGTGTTTTGTCCTCCTTGCTGGGGGCTGGGGTGTGGATTAAACCAAAATCGTTGGAAAAAAGCCATTTTGGGGGCAAATTATAAATCCTTTTCCTAAGCACAGATAATTATTTATCACTGAGAATCTAATAACGTTCCTTCTTACCCAAGTCCTGTGCCATGATGTTGAATTCTGGGATGGCTTTTAATTTACTAAGTAGTAGACGGGTTGATGTTGATTGTTCTATACAGGAGCTTGCTTTCCAGAAAGGTCGTGGCTACATGTAATCAAGCCATATTTTCAGCACATAAGAAAGAGAGGGGGGGGGGTTAATTCGGAATCAGATCCCGAGAGTTCGAGCAGTGCTTTCTTACGTTTACTTTTAATAAAGTTCCCATAATACATTTACAGCCATTAACCATTTTTGGAAAAAAAACATTGAGTAACATTTACCAGTACAGTATTAATTACATGCTATAATAAGAAATGAAACTACTTAAAACAAAAGGAATGTGAAATTTCATACATGTTTTATCTGTAAAGGACAAAACGACAATATATAATTGACTGCCGTCATGAGAAAAGGGCCCTTATCTTTTGACGTCACATAGTCCGAAAAATCTGACGTTTTCCTGGCTTTTTTTACGATTTTGATATTTTACATGCCAGGAAAACGTCAGAACCAGCGCCATTACGAAAACAGGAAATTTCGCCGTCTTCAACTGGAGTTGATTTTCGATACTTGTGAACAGACCTTAATGCCGAAATCAAAATTTATCAAAAGCTCAATGCCTCTAGTACTCACCAATATCGATGAAAAGAAAATATCACTCCACATTTCGTAACATGACATTCAAGAATTTAAAATGCACGCAATGAAGACAAATTTCGACAGTGTGATAAAACCTTTTTCAACGAATTATTTATTTCATAAATGAACCATAAAAACTATATGATTGCCACCACGACAAAAGGTCCTTATGACAATTTTTCTAGAAGAGAGAAATAACATCATAAAGGTATGACGTTGCAGACGGTGAGCGTCGTCGCAGATTTTTTTTATACACGTGTTTACGCTTTGACACGTCTATCTTTTTTTCTGGTTCTTGACCATTGTATATAACATGTATAATAAAAAAATTATTTTTTTATGTTTAATTCTGAATTTTTATGTTGCATACTCTAGTCCGGACCACTGGTATTAATTTATAGAACTTGAGACCCGTTTCGCTACATCGATCTTGCTATATCGCTATATATAAATGTCTCTGATCTATTGATTTCCTATGCATGCATGTATAGTCGGCGCTTATATAGACAAGTAATTTTCTAAAAAATTTAATATGGGTGAAAAATGCAAATATTTGATTTACTGGTATAGACAAAATTGAAGTAATGTGTATTAAGAAAATTCGATACTGAAAGAAGAATGAACCCCCCCCCCAGCGAAATTGGATTCGAGTTTCGACAACATCCACCCTCCCCACCTCCTTTTTGAGTTTTATTAAGGAATTTTTTTTCTGGTTGAACCCTCCCCTAAATTTTTCAAACGAGTTGTATGGGGAAAGGCGATGGTACGAGTCAAATGTTTTTTTTTTTAATATGTTTAGTATGATCTGAAGTAATATATAACAAGGGAAAAAATGGTTTGCCTAAATATTTTCAGCGAAAGAGAGTCAAATTACAGCGGTATATTATTACTTAATTAACAGCATCGCCTCATACAAAAAGCATTTTTACGAATGTTGAACGTAATAGTTCATTATTGGATAAGACAATCGCATCGAAATTTGAAAAACTTATAATGTATCAAGTTAAATATATAGCCATTGTCATGGAGGAAAATGAAAAGATGACCGTTCGTGGCCATAAAAAATTGTTTCGCTTGTCAAAGAAAATCTGATGGTTGAAAGTGTCCACAACTGAAAACAAATATACCCAACCCCCAACTGAAATGGCTTCCTAAGGGCATGCCGTTCTTGCATAAAAATACAGTGACCTTCAAATATCCGGACGCCAGATATCCGGATGCTTATGTATCCGGACGATTTTTCATCGGAACGAAAGTTTTTAACGTTATTTTGTCTTGTTTAAAATGGTAATTCAGGTATCCGGAGGCTTCACATATCCGGACAAATTGACTGGGAACCAAAGCATCCGAATAAATGAGGCTCCACTACCGGTATTCATTCATGTTCAGGTTCAAACTGATTTCGTCAAAATTTTAATGGAACTGTAATTTCGCACAGAAAAGTCAGGCAACGTTTAGTGTACAAATAATAAAAAGAGACAAGAGCAGCACAATTCCCATCTCTTTTATCAAATCATACATTTTTTTTTTTTAGATCATAGTAGCGGTCCTTGTAAGAAATATGCAAATATTATGTTCAAGTGAAACAAGGTACAGGTGCCACAAATTAAAAAAAGGGGGTAAAGTGCAGAAATATTTGTAACCGATTTTAATTGTGATTTACTTTTTAAAAAAATGAACTTAAAAGACGTTTTCAATTTGAGGTATCAATTCAAAGAAAGTTTCAATTTAAGGTAGGATTCTTCTCACATTTCTTGTATTTAAAAATTAATGAAAATTTCACAGAATCAAGAGAACAGTATCACTAAGTGATGGTATCAGTGAGATTAAATTTGACCGCGTAATATTAGAGGCAAGGCCGTGCATTTCTTCTAGAAATGTGGTAACCGTTTGTTTTCTTTTTAATACTTAAAAACATTTTTAATATTCCATGCAATCTCTTCTTAACGCTTATTTGGCTGAATTGAAATTAGTATATGAACGAAGCGGTGTTAAGATTTGAAGTTAAATGGGTTTTAATCATTATATTTTCATATCAAAACTTTGAAAGGATATGTATACCCCTAGATATTTACAAAACCATGTGTATATGTTAAGTCTAAGAGTTGCAATAGATCTTTAAAACTTTTTAAAATTTTACAATAGTAAATTTGTGAGCGACATTAAAATTCTTAATTTGGTATGTTTTTGTTGATGAATGACTGTCATAATTTGAAAGGAAAAATGAGAATATATATTGAAGAATGTAGCTTGTCCACCAATTAAGCCGACCCCCTCCCCAACCATAAAGTAGGGATTTTGTATTGGGATCTTTTAGTGTTATGGACAACAATGTAATCCCTCCCGTTTCCCGAAGAAACTTATGCTGAATCCATCCTTTATTCCGGAATGAAAAAATGGGACAAAACATATAAATTAACGAAATAAAAACCTCATTAGAGTTGTTTCCATTAGAAATTAAAAATGATACTTTGAGAAAAGGTTCAAAATGTTATTAGGTAGAGGTATAATTTTTTTATTAAAAGAAAATAAGTAACGTCAAGTGCCTGTGTGTTTATACTCTCCTTCGTACCGAAGTAACTTACCAATGCAAGAGGTCACACTACTTTTTCTATAATTTATATAAATACATATGTATCACAATCACCGATTGAGCATAAAACGCTTAAGGTGAGCATATGACACATGGACCTCGTACGGACTGGGCCATTGTTGAAAATATTAATGTACAATACTGTTGTAAACAGAAAGTAACGTCAATAAATTATTTATCTAATTGCACTAGGCCTAAATGCTATACTATGTATACTCGAAAAAAGTATAGCTGTCATGACAACAAAGATAGCTTTCTGGATATTTTCTACGCAAACCTAAAATACATGTAGCTCTGGAAAAGTTGGGTAGGTGCATATTTGATGTAATTGTCAAGATAAACAGAAGACCTTGTGGTCCAATTTGATAGCTTACGTTTGATAAAGATTCATATAGAACATTACAATGAATTTTTTATTGAAATAATGTCAACAGTCCATTCCAGTGGATGATTAGTCGAAAAATGACCATCAGATGCGTGAAAAACGCGTGCTACCGATGTTTATGGAGGGGTAGATGACACAAAAACATGATAATCTTTAAATATACCAAGAAGAAGTCTCATATTGGTTGAAGTAGTTTGTTTATTAGTTAGAAAACGTATATAAAAGACATTTTTTGTCTAAATGTTCAGACAGAAACTTCGAATGATCCAAACAAATATAGCTAGTGATCCAAATCAAGTAGATTTTCGATTACATGTAGCACTTTGTATACAGTGATAACTAAGACAGGCGACGAAAATGAATTGTATAAACAATGGAAACATAGAGCTCTAAACATTTTAATAAAATTTAAAAAACGTAAACATTTTAAAATCCGCTTGCATGGAAGAAGGGAACGTATATTTTTTTTTCATGAATGTTTATAAAGCAATAAACGTTTTTAAAAACAAGTTTATATATCTTAGCGTATCTGATTTATTTCTCAATTGAATTTTTCGGTGATACAGAAAATACATGGTGTTTTCTTTTTATCGTAACAGAATAAAGTAACGTGCGTGTGTGTTGGTGAGTGAAAACCGTCTCATCAATCGGAGTTCCTCGGATGACTCGTACCTCGCACATAATGGAGCGTAGCGGAATCAGCCGAGGATTGCCTTCGGGATCGCTTTTTGCGAGGGGTGCGCATGGTGTCCTTCTGCATGAGATTCTTTATCTCTGTATATTTCTTTTAATCTTTATAAGTCTCACAAGTGCTTTATATATTTTATTAATTAAATTAGATTATTTTACTTTAAGATTTTTTCGAAAATTGAACAAGACGCAGGCGACGTCATTACGTTTTCAGTGAGTAACGTCAAAGTAATTTTTGGAGCGCCTCACTAAAATTCTCATAAAATACCGAAAAAGTGAGATATTTTGAAAATTTATGTATACACGTGTATTTGCATTCAGAAAGAGTCCGGCTATCAAAGAAGATGGGCGCATTTAGCGTGTGTTCTGCAGGAATCATTTGTACGAAACATTTATGGTTTAAATGTCCATGATTTGGTTGGCTGAACATAGCTGGTCAGATTTTACAAACACGTCCTAAGGTTTTTTTAATAATTTAGTTTGAAAGTGTGAGATTGTAACATTTTGTCCGTTTTTCCTAGGGGACGCTGTAACATAGTAATGTTTCCCAAAAAATGATCACCTAAAATATTTAATGCATATAAATGCATGATACGTGTACATGTACATTATATAGAATAGAAGATTAGAATTGATTTCGCTCGAGAACCAAAATTAATCTAATTCAAAATTTTAAAACGTCAGTACATAAAACGAAACTAACAAAATTAATGGTTGTTTGCATGAAAAAAAAATTAACGCCCCATGCCAGGCTCGAACCAAAAACTTTTCTATTTCAGTGCAGTGAACAGGTAGCCCAACTAACTGAGCTAACGATTTCGAACACGGGATTTGGGGGGGGGGGAGTTCGTTTTTCGTGGTCTCTGGGTCTTCTCTCCTTTTTTAAAAAAAGTGTATTCGTTTCCTTAAATTTAAATACATGTACACACAAATAACGTTCAAAATCATGGAGAGAAGACCCAGAGAAAGAAAATTTTAAGAAAAACGTGTTTAAAAATGTACCATTTTGAACCAAATGTCAAATGTTATTTTTAGCAAATCAAAGCTCAATTTCGGGAAAATATTTTCCTTTCCTGTTGCACAGGAACCCGATAAATAAAAAAAATGTTAAATTTTCATGTGACATGACGATAAAATTTTCACTTTTCAATTATGCCCAGATTCCTGCCGAATGCCAATCAAAAGCTCCCTCGTTCTTTATCAAAAAGTCAAAAATTTGACCTTATGGGCCCTTTTCTCTTGACGGCAGTCAATTATCATTTTTAGCTCCCCTGAGCCGAAGGCTGAAGTGAGCTTTTCTTATCACATTTTGTCTGTAATCCGTACGTCTGTCCGTCCGTCTGTAAACTTTTTACATTTTCAACTTCTTCTCAAGAACCACAGAATAAATTTTGATCAAACTTGTTACAATACATCCTTGGGTGATGGGAAGTTTAAAATTAAGGGTCAGGCCCGATAAAAAAGAGATAACTCCGTCTTGTTCAGTTTGCCCCAATATCAATAAAACACAAACTTGATTTCATTTTTAAACAGGTAGACGCATTTTTTAAAAAGGAAAATCAAGGAATTGGACACAAGTTGCTTTTTTTTCTGATACGGGGTGTCAACAATCAAGTCCCTCAAGGACTCTAAACATAGAAAACCTGGAATGAACGTCTTGTGAGTATACAGTTTATCACTATTATTTAATATATCATTTATTCATTTAATCATATGATAAAATTACTTTAGCTTTTTTCAGTCAATATATACGATCATGGTTTAGCCACCTTCGAAGTATAATATTCACCTCGCTCTTTGGTTCACGAATAGTGTACTCTTCATATGATTAAATCATTGTATTGACCTAAAAAAACCTGCAATAGTTTTATTTTAATGATTGTCACTGAAATTTCTTCACTTTGAGAATTATAGATTTAAAAAAAAAGGCTATGTACAGCTCTTTCTCCCTGACCAACAAACGCTGAACATCTTATGAAATTGATTATTTTGTGAGAATGTGTTCAGTGTTTGGTTGCATTGTTTAGAAGTATGCATTATAAATGACTAGTAACATTATGAACAAGATGTGATTGTGAAACACTATGTGCCCGGCGGCAAAAATGTTCAAGAAAGCTTTTATAGCATATAAGTCAGAATCAAGGTCACAATGACCTTGGTATCATTTCAACGACCTTAATTAGTGGAGTATGCATACCTAATATGAAGTCCCTATCTCCTATGATTCACAAGTTATTGCCAAAGTTCGAAAAAGCTATTTTTAGCATATAGATCACAGTCAAGGTCACAAGGTCATTGACTTTGATGTCATTGATGTCATTTGAAAGAACTTAATTAGTGGAGTGTGCATATCATATATGAAGTCTCTATCTTTCATGGTTCAAAAGTTATGACGAAAGTTAAAGTTGACAACAGACAGACAAGCAGACATACAGATAAACAGACAGGACAAAAACAATTTACACCTCGGATCTATCAATCAATGAAGAGTGCTTGATCTAAAAAAAAATCTGGTTAATATCTATAAAAACAATACAAATTTATGAAGTCATTAACACGGCCTCTAGAAATTTAAGAGTATGCAAACATACCGAAGTCAATTCAGACGAAAAACAAAAATATGCAACAAGTAAACAAAATAATATATAAATCAAGTAAACCAGACTTAAACCTATTGATAAGTTATATCCACATCTAAAAAGCCCCTGTTGTGTACATAAGGAATGGCATCATTTGGTTGACCAATCAAAAGGAATGGCATCACTTGGCTGACCAATCACAAGAAATGGCATCACTTGGCTGACCAATCACAAGGAATGGCATCATTTGGTTGACCAATCACAAGGAATGGCATCATTTGGTTGACCAATCACAAGAAATGGCATCATTTGGTTGACCAATCACAAGAAATGGCATCACTTGGTTGACCAATCACAAGGAATGGCATCATTTGGTTGACCAATCACAAGAAATGGCATCACTTGGTTGACCAAACACATGGAATGGCATCACTTGGCTGACCAATCACAAGGAATGGCATCATTTGGTTGACAAATCACAAGGAATGGCATCATTTGGTTGACAAATCACAAGGAATGGCATCATTTGGTTGACAAATCACAAGGAATGGCATCATTTGGTTGACCAATCACAAGAAATGGCATCACTTGGTTGACCAATCACAAGGAATGGCATCACTTGGTTGACCAATCACAAGGAATGGCATCATTTGGTTGACCAATCACAAGAAATGGCATCACTTGGTTGACCAAACACATGGAATGGCATCACTTGGTTGACCAATCACAAGGAAGCATAAAAGAACAGGGATACCTGTCAGAAGAAGATGAAAGTAAGGTATGTCCTAAAAAGAAGACACACCCAGAAAATCAGGGGCACTGTGTCCAAGAGGAAAAAATGGCAAATTGGCCAGATTAAAAACAAAAAAAAGAAACAAGCTTCGAGGCAGATATGGATTGGCACAGTCAAAGTCATACGTGTTTTTGTACTTCCTGCCTGTATTTTTTGCTTGTCATTTTCAAATAAAAAATATGTTTTAAACTAAAAGTTATATTAGTATAAGAAAGATTTTGCATAACTTTTGCATAAGCTTACAATTAAAAAAGAAGCACAGAAAAGTGAGAAGTGGTCCCCCGCTCTCATTGTCTTTGTGGGTAAAATGTCATTTTAATGGCATAGTGTGTCAACTATGAACGCTGTTTCATGTGTCATTTAGAAGTTATCACCGAAGTTGATTTATGAATATAGGTCAATCATGAAGGTCAAGGTAAAAAATGTCAGAAATATTTTGTCATAAGATATGCACATGTCAAATATAAAAGCCTATCTCTTATTCAAAAGTTAGAAGTAAAATAGTTCGTTTTTGAAAATAAGGTCAATCTTCAAGGAAAAGGTTACAAAATCAAATGTCATAGTATATTTAGAAAGGTCTTGTCACAAGAAATACAAAGATTTAATATGAAAGTCCTGTGTCTTCTCATTCAAAAGTCATGAACAAGATTAAAGTTTTGAAAAGTAGGTCACACTTACAGAACAGGTCAAAGGTAAAAACTCATAATGTATTTAGAAAACTCTTGTCAGAGATAATGCACATGTTTAATAAAAAAAAAATCACTATCTCTTATTCAAACATTCAAAAGTTATGGCCAATTTTATGTTTTTTTTTAAATTTTTTTAAAAGCAAGTCAAACTTCAAGGTCAAGATCATGGGGTCAAAAATCATAGTGCCCTCAGATAGGTCTTGTCACAAGCAATACACAGGTCTTGTATGAAAGCCATGTCTCTTCTCATTCAGACGTCATGACCAAAGTTAAAAGTTTTTTTTTTAAAGAGGTCAAACTTCAAGGTCACGAGGTCAAAAATCATAGTGTATTTAGAAAGAATTTGTTACACGTAATAAAATGAAAGGCTCATCTCTTCTCATTCAAAAGTTATGGTCAATTCAATGTAATGTTTATTTTTGTAAGGTACGTAAAACTTCAAGGTCAAGGGGTCAAAAATCATAGTGCATTTAGAAAGGTCTTGGTACAGGCAATATACATGTGTGGTATGAAAGCCTTATCTTTTCTCATTTAAAAGATGTGATCAGGGTTAGAGTTTTCGTGACTGACGGACAGAACTACAGACAGACGGACAGACGAATGAGGTTTGAATGTCACCTCGCTTTCGCTTTTGTTTCATCGTCCAAAAGGAAGAATTTTAACGAACGGCGATAAATCAGCCTTATGCCTTGATCTTATTAAGTCCAGCTCTCTGTAGAAACCAAACAGATTGAATAAAGGTTGACCACGACTTCTCTCAGATTTTCTTCAAATTTGGCATTAAGTATCTTCCAAGGGTAAAGCTTAAAGCTCTTTAAACATTCTGAAAATTAAAATTTATCAGTACTAAATAGGAGTACCCCGATAATCTGTCTTTTAGATTTAAGATACATACATGTAGTACATGGAGTTAGCATCAGATTTGATCTTATAAACAGTTCATCTACTACATGTACTGTGAGTGTATATACGGAATTTGCTGATTCTTACAAATAAGAGCCTCTGTTAACGTTCAAGCCTCCTTTATACGTGGCGCCAACTCAAAAGTACGCTAGCAAGCTGGAGTACGGGTTGCTGTAAGTACTTCTGCAGAATAGAATTTAGATGTGATTTTTCCATGCTCGCCATTTCTTGGGTATATTTAACTTGGAAGTAAGCTGTTCAAAATGGAGAGACGCAAAACGTGTTTAAATAATTCATTCAGCAATTTTATTCTTCAGGGTAATAAAAAACAGTAAAATATTTTATCTGGCGGCCGCCACATACTATCTGGCGGCCGCCACATAAATTATTTTGCAGAAGGTGAGTGTTATTATATCTTTATTGGGTTAAGAAGATGGATGTTGACACAGCCGCTGCCTACAATCAAGCTAAAAAAGTAACAAAACAAATCAGAAGTAGAGGAAACGCGGATGTAAAAACATCAAAGGTGGGATCGGGTGTCAAGGATAAGAAAACATTCCCTCTCGACGGGTCAAAGCCGCCTTGTGTTCCTTGCCATGTCCAGCAAAGCGGGAAAAAGTTTATAGTAAAATGTGTAATTAGTTCCTCTGATTCTTTTTAAGCCATTTGTATTTCTGTGGACCTTGAAGGTGAGCGTCTTACTCGATCACATCCTCTGTCTACTACATACTTAAACACATGAAGATACTGTCTATTAAATATACAGTATAAAAAGCAGTTGATGGAAAGATTGCACCACAGCAATAGATTTGAAATGTTTCTCATGCTTCTTACATGTGGAAAGTTTTCATCAACGTACCAAAAAATGTCGACAATGGATGCCGGAAGTATAAACATAATCGAGAAGATGACGATACTGACGAGAGTTACTGTGAAAATCCTCTGCGACCTCCGCAACTCGATTTCATGATATGTGTTGGAATTCATTTTTCTAACTTTTCCCGAAGACTGAAGTTTCATTACCAAGTATACATTGACCACAGACAGGATAATTAACGGAACAAAGTGAAGTGCGCCGGTGGAAAATATTTCCATGTAATGGTAAAACAGACTCATACGAAATTCAGATACTCCTATACGTGTTGTACGAGGGTTGTCCAAAAAGTTCGTGGACAATAACGTTTTTGTTAAGATAAATGGTTCTATATGCATCTATTGTATATCAAAATATTTCTCATGAAAAAATAAGTCAGAATGATTTAATTTTTATTGATGAAACTTAATATTTTTGTAAAAATCGGGGTCTTTAAAGATCGCAGATTGTGCGCACGGACCAGTCTGACGTTACGCTAATTATGTTCCCCAAACGAAGTTGGGGAACATATTGTTTTTACTCTGTTTCTTATTATTATGTTCCCCAAACGGAGTTTGGGAACATATTGTTTTTACTCGGTTTCTTATCAAGGTCTTCCGTCTTCACGGAAGACCTTATAGTGATTGTATTGTTTCTTATTAAAATCTTCCGTCATCACGGAAGATTTTAAAGTGATTCTACTGTTTCTTATTTATTATTATTATTTTTTAGACAAAAATTTGTGCACGCGATTTCTCGAAAACTATTCAGCGATTTTCAATGAAACTTTCACAAAATATGTGTCATTAAATGAAGTTGTTA